>NC_060895.1:3069098-3131598 GCF_014805685.1 Silurus meridionalis | reverse complement strand
AGCCGTCACGTCAAGTTATTGACGTAAGTCCAGAACGGGCTTTTTTATATTGGAAACTCTATGCTGCCTGAAGCTGTTGCTTTAACCAATCAGATTGCCATTTGGCCACTGCAAAGCACCTTTAGAAAGCATCTACAAACTTTCATTCACATCCTTCGCTCAGAGAACGTGCTAGTCAGATCTCAACATCTGGAGCGACCCGCACAAGCTCTAATACATCCGTGTAAATTTAACAGCTGTTTTTTTTTTTTTCCATGACGGCTGACAGAGAAGTTTTTCAAGAAAAGCCAAAGACTTTTGCACTTTTAGTTGTTGAATTTACACAAAATCAAATCCACAGTAAAACCGCAATTTACAGGGGGAAAAAATGCACAAAAATGCTGATTTTAGGATGTTAATTATGGAAGCTTCTGCTGGAGATGATGTATGTGGGAGGTTCAGCTGTGGCTCCAGTGAAAGGAGAAATGTTGAATTGTGTTTATTGAGTTTTTTTGGGTTAATATTAGACTTAATTCTCTCTGTATGAGATTCCTGTAATATGGAAGGTGTTATAGCTGTGGTGTCTTAATGATGGTATTAAGAGGAGGATTGATTCAGGCAGGACTCCACTGAAGGACTCAGAGTGAAACCTCTCCAATATGGCGGACGCGTCGACGTGACTTGGCGCGGCTTCCGCGTCGCAGGGCAGTGAAGGTCTTGCGGTTCGGGGTTTTCCGGCAGGAGGCGGAGCTTTAACAATAACGGCGCTACATTTCCGTTCACGCTCGAGTCGAGCGGACAGAAGCACCCGGGAGGCGCGTGACACGGAACCGAAACGCGCGAGCGCCGTGAATGGATCGTGCTGGCCGGTAAGACGCGCTGCAGCCCCTCGTCCCCTGTGTACAACGAATACGCGCACGTAGGTCCGTGTGTGTGTCTACTTTTTTTTTTATTACAGTTGTTATTAACACGCGTGATGTGAATAATGATGCAGAGTTTGTTCACGTGCGTGTCAAATTATGAGCGGTCAGGATGAAAGGATGAAAACAGAAAGAAAAAAGAAAGAAAGAAAGAAAGAAAAGAAACATCGACACAGAAGTACTTTAGACAGATTGCCTAATGTCAAGTGTGTGTGTGTGTGTGTGTGTGTGTGTGTGTGTGTGTGTGTACACGTCGGGCGACACGAAGGTACTTTGAGACAGATTGCCCAATGTCAAGTGTGTGTGTGTGTGTGTGTGTGTGTGTGTGTGTGTGTGTATACTTTTTGTTATTATAGTTGTTATTAACAAGCGTGATGTGAATAATGCTGCAGAGTTTGTTTACGTGCGTGGCAAATGACGAGCGATCAGGATGAAAGGATGAAAAGAGAAAGAAAAAAAAGAAAGAAAGAAAAAAAAGAAAGAACGAAAGGAAACATCGACACAAAGGTACTTTGAGACAGATTGCCCAGTGTGTGTGTGTGTGTGTGTGTGTGTGTGTGTCAGTCTGTTTAACTGAGGAAGAAAATAATAATATGGGATTGTGACTTTGTGTCTGACTGATAAGTTTCAGGAAGGAGTCTCCAGTTTCAGCGTCAAAGTCAGTCTGACAAAGTCAAAGTCAGCCGAAAAGTTTCTGTATTCTTGACAGACTGCGTATTTTAGTAGCAAAAGCCGAGAGAGAGAAAAGTGAATCTCTGGATCGTATCGTCTGTTTAGGAGGACAATGACGTGTAACACTAAATGAATAAAAAACCATTATTTGTTAATTGTGGTAATCGCTGGCAAATCGCTGTAGCGTGTGTCTGCTGTCATTGGAAAATTCATGGGAAGCACAATGCAAAGTTGATATTATTTTAATAATAATAATAATAATAATAATAATAATAATAATAATAATATAAATTATTTAATTCTTTCCTCCTCTACATTAGTATTTGCTTCTGCACCTGCTGATTTGTTGTCTATTAAACTGGAGGTTGTTATAATTCTATTATTCAACAAATATAATCATTTGTCAGCCTATGACATAAATTAAGGCCATAATAACAGGGCAAATGCAAGAAACAGAAGTGTGTGTGTGTGTGTGTGTGTGTGTGTGTGTGTGTGTGTATGCAATGTGCAGTGTGCCATTGTACATAGAAAGGTATGGGTGTGTGTGTGTGTGTGTGTGTGTGTGTGTGTGTGTGTGTGTGTGTGTGTGTGCAAAATATGCATTGGTGAATTTGGATTTGAATTTGGTCTATGTTTGTCAGAAAGTTAGGGTTATAGGATCCAAGGCAGATGCAAAAGGAGCAGGGAGAAAGGCTGTGCAGAGCTGAATCGGGAAGCCGATTCAGAGAGCTGATTCAGAGAGCCGATTCAGAGAGCTGATTCAGAGAGCCGATTCAGAGAGCCGATTCAGAGAGCCGATTCAGAGAGCCGATTCAGAGAGCCGATTCAGAGAGCCGATTCAGAGAGCCGATTCAGAGAGCCGATTCAGAGAGCCGATTCAGAGAGCCGATTCAGAGAGCCGATTCAGAGAGCCGATTCAGAGAGCCGATTCAGAGAGCCGATTCAGAGAGCCGATTCAGAGAGCCGATTCAGAGAGCCGATTCAGAGAGCCGATTCAGAGAGCCGATTCAGAGAGCCGATTCAGAGAGCCGATTCAGAGAGCCGATTCAGAGAGCCGATTCAGAGAGCCGATTCAGAGAGCCGATTCAGAGAGCCGATTCAGAGAGCCGATTCAGAGAGCCGATTCAGAGAGCCGATTCAGAGAGCCGATTCAGAGAGCCGATTCAGAGAGCCGATTCAGAGAGCCGATTCAGAGAGCCGATTCAGAGAGCCGATTCAGAGAGCCGATTCAGAGAGCCGATTCAGAGAGCCGATTCAGAGAGCCGATTCAGAGAGCCGATTCAGAGAGCCGATTCAGAGAGCCGATTCAGAGAGCCGATTCAGAGAGCCGATTCAGAGAGCCGATTCAGAGAGCCGATTCAGAGAGCCGATTCAGAGAGCCGATTCAGAGAGCCGATTCAGAGAGCCGATTCAGAGAGCCGATTCAGAGAGCCGATTCAGAGAGCCGATTCAGAGAGCCGATTCAGAGAGCCGATTCAGAGAGCCGATTCAGAGAGCCGATTCAGAGAGCCGATTCAGAGAGCCGATTCAGAGAGCCGATTCAGAGAGCCGATTCAGAGAGCCGATTCAGAGAGCCGATTCAGAGAGCCGATTCAGAGAGCCGATTCAGAGAGCCGATTCAGAGAGCCGATTCAGAGAGCCGATTCAGAGAGCCGATTCAGAGAGCCGATTCAGAGAGCCGATTCAGAGAGCCGATTCAGAGAGCCGATTCAGAGAGCCGATTCAGAGAGCCGATTCAGAGAGCCGATTCAGAGAGCCGATTCAGAGAGCCGATTCAGAGAGCCGATTCAGAGAGCCGATTCAGAGAGCCGATTCAGAGAGCCGATTCAGAGAGCCGATTCAGAGAGCCGATTCAGAGAGCCGATTCAGAGAGCCGATTCAGAGAGCCGATTCAGAGAGCCGATTCAGAGAGCCGATTCAGAGAGCCGATTCAGAGAGCCGATTCAGAGAGCCGATTCAGAGAGCCGATTCAGAGAGCCGATTCAGAGAGCCGATTCAGAGAGCCGATTCAGAGAGCCGATTCAGAGAGCCGATTCAGAGAGCCGATGTGCGCGAAGGGTGTGTGTGTGTGTGTGTATACTTTTGTTATTATAGTTGTTATTAACAAGCGTGATGTGAATAATGATGCAGAGTTTGTTTACGTGCGTGGCAAATGACGAGCGATCAGGATGAAAGGATGAAAAGAGAAAGAAAAAGAAAGAACGAAAGGAAACATCGACACAAAGGTACTTTGAGACAGATTGCCCAATGTCAAGTGTGTGTGTGTGTACACGTCGGGCGACACGAAGGTACTTTGAGACAGATTGCCCAGTGTGTGTGTGTGTACACGTCGGGCGACACGAAGGTACTTTGAGACAGATTGCCCAATGTCAAGTGTGTGTGTGTGTACACGTCGGGCGACACGAAGGTACTTTGAGACAGATTGCCCAATGTCAAGTGTGTGTGTGTGTCAGTCTGTTTAACTGAGGAAGAAAATAATAATATGGGATTGTGACTTTGTGTCTGACTGATAAGTTTCAGGAAGGAGTCTCCAGTTTCAGCGTCAAAGTCAGTCTGACAAAGTCAAAGTCAGCCGAAAAGTTTCTGTATTCTTGACAGACTGCGTATTTTAGTAGCAAAAGCCGAGAGAGAGAAAAGTGAATCTCTGGATCGTATCGTCTGTTTAGGAGGACAATGACGTGTAACACTAAATGAATAAAAAAAATCCATTATTTGTTAATTGTGGTAATCGCTGGCAAATCGCTGTAGCGTGTGTCTGCTGTCATTGGAAAATTCATGGGAAGCACAATGCAAAGTTGATATTATTTTAATAATAATAATAATAATATTAATAATAATAATATAAATTATTTAATTCTTTCCTCCTCTACATTAGTATTTGCTTCTGCACCTGCTGATTTGTTGTCTATTAAACTGGAGGTTGTTATAATTCTATTATTCAACAAATATAATCATTTGTCAGCCTATGACATAAATTAAGGCCATAATAACAGGGCAAATGCAAGAAACAGAAGTGTGTGTGTGTGTGTGTGCAAAATATGCATTGGTGAATTTGGATTTGAATTTGGTCTATGTTGGTGTTTTTATTCCCATTATAAAGAGGTGTAGTGTTACTGTTCCTATTATAAAGAGGTGTAGTGTTACTGTTCCCATTATAAAGAGCTGTAGTGTTACTGTTCCTGTTATAAAGTGGTGTGGTGTTACTGTTCCCAATATAAAGAGCTGTAGTGTTACTGTTCCTGTTATAAAGTGGTGTGGTGTTACTGTTCCCAATATAAAGAGGTGTAGTGTTACTGTTCCCATTATAAAGTGGTGTAGTGTTACTGTTCCCATTATAAAGTGGTGTAGTGTTCTTGTTCCCATTATAAAGTGGTGTAGGTTACTGTTCCCATTATAAAGAGGTGTAGTGTTACTGTTCCCATTATAAAGAGGTGTAGTGTTACTGTTCCCAATATAAAGTGGTGTAGTGTTACTGTTCCCATTATAAAGTGGTGTAGTGTTACTGTTCCCAATATAAAGAGGTGTAGTGTTACTGTTCCCATTATAAAGTGGTGAAGTGTTACTGTTCTTATTATAAAGTGGTGTAGTGTTACTGTTCCCATTATAAAGAGGTGTAGTGTTACTGTTCCCATTATAAATTGGTGTAGTGTTACTGTTCCCATTATAAAGTGGTGTAGTGTTCTTGTTCCCATTATAAAGTGGTGTAGGTTACTGTTCCCATTATAAAGAGGTGTAGTGTTACTGTTCCCATTATAAAGAGGTGTAGTGTTACTATTCCCATTATAAAGTGGTGTAGTGTTACTGTTCCCATTATAAAGTGGTGTAGTGTTACTGTTCCCATTATAAAGAGGTGTAGTGTTACTGTTCCCATTATAAAGTGATGTAGTGTTACTGTTCCCATTATAAAGTGATGTAGTGTTACTGTTCCCATTATAAAGAGGTGTAGTGTTACTGTTCCCATTATAAAGTGATGTAGTGTTACTGTTCCCATTATAAAATGGTCTAGTGTTACTGTTCCCATTATAAAGTGATGTAGTGTTACTGTTCCCATTATAAAGTGGTGTAGTGTTACTGTTCCCATTATAAAGTGATGTAGTGTTACTGTTCCCATTATAAAGTGATGTAGTGTTACTGTTCCCATTATAAAATGGTCTAGTGTTACTGTTCCCATTATAAAGTGATGTAGTGTTACTGTTCCCATTATAAAGTTTTCGGAATGTGAATTGGTGTATTGATGGTATTTCTATTGTAAATGACTGTGTTGTTGGTACATTTAATTGTAGTGAGGTGTGTTTTATTCAGTGCTAATATTTGCATTGTTTTAGTAGGCAAATATATTAGCAGATTTCATTAAGAAACATCCCTGTATGTATATTTCTATTTGTAAGTAAATGCTACTTATTTATTAAATATTAATATGTAAATATTTCATACTTAAAAAATATCTATTCAAAATATTTGTTGAAGGCAATACGTTTATTCTAATAAATCTATTAGTAAGAAATAACTAAATAAAACCAACCCAAATAGTTTATGGTTTGATTTTGATCCCTTTTTTTTCTCATTAAAATAATATATGAAAAATGTATGAACAAAGAGAGAGAAAAAGAGAGATTCATTTTCCGTATGCACCCAAAATAAAGATTTCTGTAGGTGCAGATAAACGTGTCGGCCTTTTTGAATGTGAAGCTTCCACCACCATGTTTCAAAAAAGATGCCAGCGTGTTGTAATTAATACTTCAACTTAATACTTCAATCTCGAATGGACGGATTCCACGTTCCTTAAATACTGTGTAATGAGTGCTGTATATGCTTAGAGTTTGTGTGTGTGTGTGTGTGTGTGTGTGTGTGTGTGTGTGTGTGTGTGTGTGTGTGTGTGTGTTTGGGGTACACACTGTGTAATTGCCTCTCAGATTGAGCAGCTTATTGATCAGGCCAAGAATTTGATTAATCTGTGTTGTTTTGTGTGTGTGTGTGTGTGTGTGTGTGTGTGTGTGTGTGTGTGTGTGTGTGTGTGTATGTGTGTGTGTGTGCACCAGTGGCCTCTAAGTGCTTCAGCCTGACTTGAATCAATTAAGTGTCCTTGTAGCTTTCGCATAATTGGCATTCCAGATTTCCCATCATGCTTTTCAATCAAATTAAAGCACACCATTATGAGGGATTTTTGTTTAAGCGCATGTGTGTGTGTGTGTGTGTGTGTCCTTCACTTTCTTCTTTCATCTTTTATTGGCTCTATCCATTTTTACTTCCTCAGTTTTATAGTCTTTAGTCCTTGTATAATTTCTTTCTTTTCATTCCCTCCATTATCACTTTCTCCACCACTTTGTCATTTGCTATATACTCACCAGCCACCTTTCTGTAAGCAGTTATGTGTGTGTGTGTGTGTAAATGATGGATGCTGTGGTGGTGACACAGGGGACCCATCGCTCTCATCCTCTCAATGGATCTTCCATTTCTGTCTGGTGCACGCACACACACACACACACACACACACACACACACACACACACACACACACACACACGGATCCCTGTCTCTCTTATTAAATCATCCATACCTCAATGAACCCGGTTCCCCTAATGCTTCTCTCTCTTTCTTTCTTTTCAGAATGTTCATCTCAGCTCTCCTCTTCCTGTGCCTGATGTCTGTGGTTAATGCCACCCTTTTAGAGCCCTCACCCACTAGCCTATCGGGTAAGAGCTTTTTGCCAAGCCATAAACATGGCTTCTTCCTGTTTCTATCGTTTGCCATAACGTCTAATGTTTTAGTAACACACCTTTGAATCACCTTCTGAACTTAAATTTCACTCAGGATGTGTCCCAAACCATATGATATCCAACAATTGATGGAATAATCAGATAAAAAGTAATTTTTCTTTATTAAAGAGAAATACTAAAATATACAAAAGAAAGTATGAAGTCATTTGTTTTCTTTAAAATGTTTTTTTTTTTTTTATATTTTTTGCACACAAGAATGTCTGAAAACTAAACGCATTTAGTGCATTTAATTGCTATATAACAAATATAGAAAGAAAAAAATCCTAAATAAAAATATAGAAATCTATTTCAGATTACTCTTTAAAAAAATAAAAAATAAAATAAAATTAAACACACTTGTACAGCTTTTTGTTTTAGTTTGAAATGATCCCAAACTTCTTTGGCCTGGATTATATAGAAGCCCGTTTACGCCACATAAAAAGTTTGCCTGATTCCGTTTTTATTTTCTTGCGCAATTCCAAGTTTATTTCTCGTAAAAAATCCAACATTTCCGGTGCATCCACCGGTAACCATGTTGAAGCTGTTGGTGTATGAAGGAGGCTCTTCTGCTCTTCTATCCGTCTTGTTCCGTTTCCTCCAGAGCCGATTGTTAGGTCTTTTTTACAGATCGGAGGCACATTCTGACACTACAGAGGGGGTGGCTAAAAAAATCAACTCGGAATTGCCTGGAATTGCCAGGTATAAAGTTTCTTCTGGGTTACCTGTCCAGAGCTTTATGCCACAGAGTTTAGTGGATGGTGCGTTAGTAATAGTGGTCTGTAGTGTATATGTAGTTAAATGAACTAAACGAAAATGTTAATATTCGAATTACTCGAGATACTCAAGGAATCGTTTCAGATCTACACACTGGAAGTGTATAAATGTCTGCTTCTTGTTAAGTACAAATGCTTGATAATAGCATCGTTATTTCACTTTGGATGTGTCCCAAACCACACTTCCTAATCACTTCAACGGGCTAAAATAAAGCCATCATTATTAAACCCTGGATGTGTCCCAATCAGTACTTCCTGTTCAGTAGAAAATGCTTGATAACACCATTATTATTCCACACTGGACATGTCCCAAACCACACATTACATGGGCTAATTAATACAATAATTATAATGGACATGTCCCAATCCATACTTCTTTTAAAGTACAAATGCTTGATAATAACATCATCATTCCACTCTGGATGTGACCCAAACAACACTTCTTATTCACTTCGAAGGCAAAAATAAAGCTATTATTATTTCACACGTATCAAACCACTCTTCCTGTCAGTACAAATACTTAATAATACCAGCATTATTCCATGTTGGACATGTCTCACTTCCAAATCACTACAAGGGCTCTATAAGTAGCTTTATTATTATACCTTGGCTGTGTCCCAAACCACACTTCCTAATCAGTACAAAGACTAAATAATCTAATGATTATTACACCCTGGATGTGTTCCATTCACATTTGCTATTTAGTACAAATACTTAATAATGCCATCATTATTAAAATCTGGAGGTCTCGCAAAAATGACATTTAGTACAAAGGCTCGACAAATATTAGGAGTGTATTCCAGCTGTTTTTTGATTCAGGAAAAAATTTGGAATGAAAAAGCTTTCATTTTTATTTCTGACCCATAAAAAAAATGCCAAAGATTGCGTTTGTGTCTATCGAAAATGATATAAATAAAAAAATGAATAGAAACAGAGCTTTAATGTTGTAATTGAAATATACCATGGGTTTGCTGTATGTTAAAAAATAAGAAAAAATAATGAAATAAAAAAAAAGGGAGGATGATGGAAAACTTAATGAGCTTTCAAGGCATCATTTTAATTAGAAATAGAGCTCCAAAGTCAGCTAAAATGCCCACTTTCTGTGAGTTTCTTGTGTTCGTTTGGTAATTGAAAGCTACTACAGAACTAAATTTCCAATTAGAATGTATTTTTATAAATGTTTTCTGGTGTCCAAACTGTGCATAAGTAAATGCTGATAAACACAATGTTAGTCACAGATTCTCTTGATTTCTTTCATTGTGACTCTTTCATTCTAATGGTGTCCCAAAACACTTTCTATTCAGTACAAAAGCCTGAATAACTGCAATTATCATTCCACACTGGACATTCCCCAAACTAATGGCGGTGTAGTTAGCACTCAATGCTAAGTATAATTGCAGTTATATATTAGATTTCTTTAAATTACTGACACATTTGAGGAAAACATTGATCTTCTGTGTAGTTGTTCTTGTCAGTGTGGCATTATACTGTCTGTATAAAAGGTTTTTTATTTTTTGCTGAATTATTATGTAACCAGATTGGGTTTTTTTTTTTTGGTCTGGGTTATTTGATTTTGGCTTGTAATTTCTCAGCACTTAAGCAGACTGTAACTGTAGCATGTAGCAAGCAATACTTGCTACATCAAAAAAACATCATAACACCTGCTGCTCTAAACACAGGATGTGGTTTGGCTGATGTTGAAATGTTTTTAACTAATCGGATAAATTGGAGTGAACGGCTGATGCACAATCTTTTCAGAATCAGGGAACCGCTTCGGAAATGCCGCCCGCAGTATACCGTGGTAAGCAATGCACTTAATGCAAAGCCTGAGTGAAATAAAGTGGATGTTTAGATTTGCAGATTAAAGTGAGGTCTGACTTACATTCAAGTTCCCGATGGCTTGTGGCTAGAAGCCTGAGCCTTGCTGTTTTGGCCATGTGGCTGCAGAAGCCACAGCCCGACCTCAGTAGTCTGAACAGACCATGCCTGAGGAAGGAAGTGTCCTTGATAAATTCTTGAAGTTTAAAGTACTTGCCTACAATCAGAGAATGTTTTTTGTACCTTTGCCATTGGGAGCCCCATCTAAGATGTCGACACCCTGCAGAAAGTGTCACAACAAGCAGAACCTGCCAAACAGGTCTTCTGCTGAAAGGGAAGTGTTGTTCTGCCTAATGTACCCCATACTGCATGGAGTTGTGGCTGGCTTGGGCCAGCTTTTGTACCAGGCAGTGATGCTCTGAGCAACAAAGGTTTAGAATGTCCTTCAAATGTGGGTATAAACCTGATTTTCTGAAGTTGCCAAAGTCTGAAGTCTAAGTTGCCAAAAGCATTGGCCTTCAACGCTTAATGACACTGAAGAATTTGAAGCTAGGCACTCTTTCTGAATGAGCTCTATAGATCTTATAAACGGTGCAATGTCCTTGGTCTTACTGATGATCAGACCAGCTCAAGGATCTTGTCTATGAACCAATGAGCTAGATATTCTACTTGCTTGAATAGGTCTTCCCATAATTGTCCATGATAAAACACTTTTTGGTCTGCCAGGGCAAAAGAACTGTACTTGTTGATTGGGTTGACCATTTGAAAAATGTCTACAGACAGGGCTAAAAACTTCTTGCTATATACACATATTTCATCATGTTATGCTATGAGATTGATGCTGATCTAGCTGAACGTTTGCTAATGGTTAAACATTTGTCATGTTACGGTCGACTTAGTAAAAATGAGGTCTTTGCTAAAAGTTGTTCAAAAGATAAGATATGATTAGTGGATCTCATCTGTGTAAAATGGTTTGATATTTGTACTGGCTATTCTTTTGAAAGCACAATCTGCTAATTCTGCTGAATAAATCGTAGAGACTGTTGGCATAAGCACATCTATTCAGAACCAGCCAAAGTGTTTCTTAGATCATGAGCGATTGATTGGATACTGACAAGTCAGTAGTATTTTTATTGATTGAGGAGAACAAAGCAAAGAAAACAAAGATGGTTTAATTTGATGTCTGGCCCCTCAGCATTGCAGCAGAAACTTTGGCTTTTGAATGTCTAATAATATAACTAAGTAGTAGGGCAATCTAATAAATGATAACACAAATTTGTTTTGGCAAATGTTCGGTAAAGAGGGAAAAAAAATAAATTAATTCTTTCAGTCAAGTATTTGCTTAATAGACCACCAAACAAAATCTTGCAGACTGCATCAATTCAGCTTGTTGACTTGGCATTGGCCTCAAGGGTTGGGGGTTTCCAATCAAACATCTGCCTTGTGTCTGTAAAATTAGCATGTTCCTCTCTGAGTGCTTCATCTTCCTCCCCAGTCTAAAGACACATTGTAAACTAATTGACATTTCCAAATTGCCTGGTCTGGGGGGTGTCTTCTGCTTTGTGACCCTGTGTGGAGTAAATGGTATAAAAAAGATGGATGGATTTTTCTTCCGAAGGCCAGAACAATCGAAGATTCCAGAGCCTATCCTAGAAACTCTAGCTGTAGGACGGCATTGCATACCACACACCTTCATTAGTACCTAAGGGAAATTTAGTATTGTCCATACATGTAGGATCCCAGCATGTTTTGGGAAGCCAGAGGACCGAGGGGAAGTTTTACAGGGAGAAATTAATGGATCAAACTGGGGTATTCTTATCTCTGAGGTGGCAACACTGTGCCACTTCGGCATGTTCAAGTGCATTTACTCGTGATGAAGCTATGACCACAGAGCTATGCTGAGTTAGTCATTTGCGATTGTTGCTTGTCAGACTGTACAAACATGATACCCATGTTACACTGTAGGATCTCAGTTGTCACAATGTCAGTCTGAACGACAGTTCTGAAGTTTTGTGTCATCAATCCGTAACTCATGTTCTCCCGCTAATGCAGCTAGCAGCCAACGAAAACAATCTGTAGCATCAATTTTGTTCACGACATGCCTTGATAAAAAAAACTTTTAAAAATACTTTTTTCCTCCACAACTTATTAAGTTTCTCTTCTTGCTCTTCTTCGCTCCCCACGTGCATTAGTGATCCTCGGCCGCCCACGACCCTGTCGCCGGTTCATCACTGTTCCTTTCTTGGAGCACTTTTGATAGATACTGACCACTGCAGATCTGGAACACACCGGAAGAGCTGCAGTTTTGGAGATGTTCTGACCCAGTCATCTAGACATAACAATTTAGCCCTTGTCAAACTCGTTTAAATCCTTACGCTTGCCCATTTTTCCTGCTTCTAACATGTCAACTTTGAGAACAAATCGTTCACTTGCTGATCCCACCCACTAACAGGTGCAATGCAACGTCATAACAATTTTCTTTTTGTTTGATGATTTTGGGGAACAAAATTAAGATATAGAAAGATTGTAGACATTTGGGACACCTTTTTAAAATATAGAAAACAGTTCTCTGTTCTCTGACTCTGTTCAGACCCTAAATTCGTGCACTATGCAGTGAACATGGTTTATACTATAAAGTGGGTCAATGGCATACAGCATTGTGTGTGTGTGTGTGTGTGTGTGTGTGTGTGTGTGTGTGTGTGTGTGTGCATGTGTGTGCAGGCATGCATGTGTGTGCAGGAGGGGGGATACTGAATGCTAATCGTATATTCTGTTCTGGCGCAGAATTATAAATCAGTTATATGATGTGGGCTGATGTTAGCATGCAGACTATATTAGCATAAGCCAAAGCAGTGTGTGCATGTGTCTGTGCGTATTTGTTCATGTGTGTGTGTGTGTGTGTGCGTGGGCGCTCGGTTCTGTGTGTGTGTGTGTGTGTGTGCGTGTGCGTGTGTGTGTGTGTGTAAATTTACACTGCTGTAATTGATTTTTGACTTTGTAATGTTTTACTGTACATGCTATATTTTATGGCTTAAATATTGATTGTGTGTGTGTGTGTGTGTGTGTGTGTGTGTGTGTGTGTGTGTGTGTGTGTGTGTGAATAAACGTCAAGGCCAGGGATGTAAGTCTGATATTGATTTTTGCGTAGTTATCTCTCATTCTGTGTGTGTGGGGGCTGTAAGAAATGTTGTACAGTACCTACTGAAAGTATTGTAAAGGCAAAGCCGATCCTTTTAAGGTTTGAGATCAAACGTATATGAGGCGATAGATCTGATTTTTAGATTTAGTATTTCCCGATATGTCCGTGTTGGAAAAGTGGTCAATAATATTGGAACATACGACAGACAGGTGTTTCTTGTTGCTCAGGTTTGACCTTTTACATCGATTATTTAAACTATTAACAGGTATAAATGTCTAGTCCTTGTTTGAGCCCTAGGTTTCCCATGTGAAGACTGTATTTGCTGTTTAAAGCATAAACCAACACAAAGAGCAGAGAGATGCCTATGGGAGAAAGCCATCAGAGCCACTGGGCATCAAAAACTCCTTAGATGTTATGGGGAAGAAACCTTGAGAGGAACTAGATTCAAATGCGGAACCCATCCTCAATTGGGTGGCACCAAGTGTGTGATTATAAATCATAAAAATAATACGAAACCCGGGAAAGAGAGAAATATCATTAACACCGAGGGTGTGATTTAAAATGAGTTTCAGTGTAGATAGGTTATAGACAGGTGCGGCTTATTTATGTTCAAAATAAAAATCTTTGTAAAATTCAGTGGGTGTGCCTTATATTTGGGTGCGCATAATAATCCGGAAATTACGGTAGTTGTACATGTTAATTACCTTCTAAGCTGCCTAGGAGGTGAATCAGTTTACTGTTTACAGGAGTTGAGCTGCTGGTAAAATCCCTGATCACGTTGCGACATGGATGACTCAATTTCCCGTTGCATGACCATTTACTCCAGTCTACTTCACCCCTGACATTTATCAACAACAAGAAATGGGAAACTTCTAAATTCCTCATGTCAATGTATAAACCCAAACATTATATTATACTGTAGTGTTCCAGTTCTCTATTCTAAGTGTTTCATTGCTATTCTGTACTGCATAGTTCCAGTCTTGTACTGTTCCATTGCTATACTGTAGTGTTCTAGTGCTTTACTGCAGTGTACTATTCCAGTGCTATGATGCAGTGTTCCGGTGCTTTTATGTAATGTTCCGGTGCTATACAGTTCTAGTTTTATCCTGTATTGTTCCAGTAATATGATGTAGTGTTCCAGTACTGTACTGTTCAAGTGCTGTACCGTTTATACTCTACTGTAGTGTTCCAGTCTTGTTTTGTTCCATTGCTATACTGTAGTATAATGTTCCAGTGCTATGATGCAGTGTTCCAGTGCTATGATGCAGTGTTCCAGTGCTATACTGTTTAAACTATACTGTAGTGTTCCATTCTTGTACTGGTCCAGTGCTACACTGTAGCACTCCAGTAGTATATTGTAGTGTTCTAGTGCTATACTGTAATATACTGTTCCAGTGCTATTATGCAGGTGTTCAATTGCTTTACTGTTCCAATGTTATACTATAGAGTTTCAGTGCTATGATGTTGTATTCTAGTGCTATAATGTTTTTTTTTACTATACTGTACTGGTCCAGTGTTACACTGTAGTGTTCCATTATCATACTCTGGCGTTCCATTGCCATGATGTAGTGTTCCAGTGATATACTGTTGTATTATTATACTGTAGTTTTCCAATACTATGGTATAGTGTTCCAGCATTATACTGTGTTCCACACTACACTGTTCCAGGACTATACTGTAGTTTTCCAGGAGTACTGAGCAAATTGTGAATCATTAAAACGTGATAATTACAGTGATCTGTGTGTGTGTGTGTGTGTGTGCACGTGTGTGTTACAGGGCCGCAATGTGTAAACTGGGGTGTGTATGAAAGGGGAGCAGTGAAGGTGTATGAGAGTGAAGCAGGGAGAATACACTGCCCTCTCTTCTTACACCCCAAGCTGTATAACTACGCTCAGATCCAGAACACAGGACACACACTGCTCTGGTACCGTCAAACACACGAGCTGGAGGAGCCGGTTGACCTGAGCCTAGCAAAGTTCGCCAAACACAGAGACGCGCTGTGGATACAGCCGACCAGCATGGAGGACAGAGGAGAGTACATCTGCCTTCTCAGGTATACACACACACACACACACACACACACACACACACACTAATACTACTACAAATTCTGAGGATGGAAGGTCTGTGTGTGTAAAGAATACCACTAAATGTGTAAAATATATATATATGTGTGTGTACGTGTGTGTACGTGTACCTGTGCAGGAACATGTCCTGGTGTGTAAAGATCGGTGTCAAATTGGATGTGGTTCCGCGTAAGTGGGAGTGTGACGATACACTGCACCGTAACGTCACTGTTCAATTGCATAGCAACTACACGCTTCGCTGTCCCAACGTGCAGCACCTTCCAAACAAGACGTACAACGTCATCTGGTACCATGTGAGTTCCAGTTCTATACTGTAGTGTTTCAGTACTATGATGTAGTGTTTTAATACTGTAGTTTAGTGTTCCAGTAATATACTGTAGTGTTTCAGTGTTCCAGTAATATACTGTAGTGTTTCAGTGTTATACTGTAGTGTTCTCCTACTATACTGTAGTGTTCCAGTTCTATACTGTAGCATTCCAGTGATATATTGTAATGTCCCAGTACTATAGTGTAGCATCCCAGTACTATAGTGTAGCGTCCCAGTACAATAGTGTAGTGTTCTGGGACTATATTGTAGTGTTCCAGTGTTATACTGTAGTGTTCCAGTACAACATTGTAGTGTTCCAGTACTAAATAGTGTAGTATTCCAGTACTATAGTGTAGTGTTCTGGGACTATACTGTAGTGTACTGGGACTATACTGTAGTGTTCCAGTGTTATACTGTAGTGTTCCAGTACAATGTATTGTTCCAGTACTAAATAGTGTAGTATTCCAGGACTGTAGTGTAGTGTTCCAATACTATGGTGTAGCATTCCGGGACAATATTGTAGTGTTCCAGTACTATAGTTTAGCGTTCTGGGACTATGCTGTAATGTTCCAGTACTATAGTGCAATGTTCTGGGACTACAGTGTAGTGTTCCAGTAGTATATAGTGTAGTATTCCAGTACTATACTGTAGTGTTTCAGTACTATATAGTGTAGTATTCCAGTACTATACTGTAGTGTTCCAGTACTATACTGTAGTGTTCCAGTCCTATATACTGTAGTGTTCCAGTTCTATACTGTAGTGTTCCAGTACTATACTGTAGTGTTCCAGTACTATACTGTAGTGTTTCAGTACTATATAGTGTAGTATTTCAGTACTATACTGTAGTGTTCCAGTACTATATAGTGTAGTATTCCAGTACTATACTGTAGTGTTCCAGTACTATACTGTAGTGTTCCAGTACTATATAGTGTAGTGTTCCAGTACTATACTGTAGTGTTCCAGTACTATACTGTAGTGTTCCAGTACTATATAGTGTAGTGTTCCAGTACTATACTGTAGTGTTCCAGTACTATACTGTAGTGTTCCAGTACTATAGTGTAGTGTTCCAGTACTATACTGTAGTGTTCCAGTACTATACTGTAGTGTTCCAGTACTATAGTGTAGTGTTCCAGTACTATACTGTAGTGTTCCAGTACTATACTGTAGTGTTCCAGTACTATATAGTGTAGTGTTCCAGTACTATATAGTGTAGTGTTCCAGTACTATACTGTAGTATTCCAGGATGAAAGTAAATGCTCCAGTACTTTAAAATCGTGCTGTAGTACAGTACCATAATGTAGTTGTTTTCTTGTTTGACATCTGTATCATCTCACTCTGTTTGTGTGTTTGTGCGTGTCTGTGCGTGTGTTTGCGTGTGTGTGCATGTGTGTGTGTGTGTGTAGAATTGCGAAAGTGACAAATTTGATGGCTACTTCTGGGAAGTGCGCAAGTACGAGCTGATAATCTACCAGATGTTTACATTTTATGCCGGCCCTTACACCTGTGTAGTCACCTACCAGAGCAACGGACACACACTCAACTACAGACATACCATCAGCCTCAAAGCCATGTGTAGGACTCACACACACACACACACACACACACACACACACACACACACACACACATCCTAAAACAGGTGCAAACAATAGATAATGTATATTAATGTATACTCATGAACTGTGTCTCTCTCTTTCTTTGTGTGTGTGTGTGTGTGTGTGTGTGTGTGTGTGTGTGTGTGTGTGTGTGTGTGTGTGTGTGTGTGTGTGTGCACAAATAGCCAATATTGGGTTTAAATACCCAGTGTTTTTGAATCCAACTCATGACCAGAATTTCACTGTAACTGTGGGTGAGTCTCACTCAGGATCCGTCTCTCACTCAGATTGTCTCAGCTTGTTCACGCAATGTTACGCAATCACTACACATTTTCTTATGTATGTACATTATTTATAGGTTTTTCACATCCATTTCGATTCCATTATAAACTTTGGGGGGCGAATAAGACGTCCCCCTAATGACCGATTTTGCAAAATGTAGTCAAAAAGTAATATATTGACTTTAAAATGTTGCAAAATGAACGGAAATGGAAACACATGGAAAAACTACTTAAGTACAGTAACAAATTACATTTAGTTCCCTACTGTCTGCCGCTGCACCTAGCAAAAGCAGGACGACTCAAATTCACCATGCTAAGTGTCTGGTTTTCATGGTAACCCCGCAGGCGAAGACACAAAGTTTGTATGCCAACTGTTCCTGCCGTACCTTAACGACGAAGAGCCGCAGATTTGGTGGAGCATCAACAATAAGACGCTGGAGGAGCTGTCAGAGCCTCGATACACCTCGCCCGAAGCCAGGCATATACACACACACACACACACACACACACACACACACACACACACACACGTTAAATTGCCAAAAGTATTGGGACACCCTGCTTTTCCAGCCAGATGTGCTTCTTGCCCAAATTGTTTCGTTCACTTGAACTACATGGGCGCAATCAAACAACAAATTACACAAAATAAACATTGGTGGAGAAAAATTATTATTATTATTATTTTTTTTGTGGATTTTAACAATAGCTGAGAACTTATTTACCCTCGATGCCCGATAGGACTCTCAAAACTAACGCCTCCTACATGCGAAAACCTCAACATCTTAAGAATATTTACATTAATAAATATAACTATATAATTCATAATTTGTAAATAAAAAATATCATGCTCCCCATGCAGCGCGCAGTCAGCACGTGGTATCAGTGAGTCGCCTCTAGAGGCCGCTCTCGTAATGACAGTGTACTGGAAGCTGGAAAAACTATCGGAATGGATTTTTGCAGATAGGCGATAGTTCCAGCAATCAACAATTGGTGCTGATTAATCAGAAAGAACAATTAATCGGTTGACCTTCACATAAAAATGCTTCTGTGCACAAAGCCAGAAGATATTCAATATTGAGATGAATTGGAACATCATCCCAGGACCTCCTGACCTCACCTACACCAGTACCTGACTTTCCTAACACCCTTATGGCTGAATAAAATCTCACAAATCTCCACAAATTGTAGTGGAACATCTTCCCAGAAGAGTGGAGGTTATTAGAACAGCGAATGTGGAATGGGATCTTCAAAAAGAAGCACATATGAATCTTATGGTCAGGTGTCCACAAACTTTTGGCTATATAGTGTATTTGCATTGGTCAGTTTTTGCTTTCAAATTGTTTTTTAGTGTATATATTTGTGTGTGCGTGCGTGTGTGTGCTTGTCTGCTTGTACACACACAGTGTGCCAGCTGATGATAATGGGGACCGCGAAATGCACAGGGTGTTGTATGTGTCACCATTTAAAGAAGAAGATCTGCACAAAGAGTTTCGCTGCTCTGTCCGGTACGGCAAAGGATTTTACAGCAAAATCGTCACGCTAGAGGAGAAGGGTAAACACACACACACACACACACACTCATATACATACACATACACACACTTGACATTTGCCTTCATTTGATTGATTTTCATTTATAGTGGGCGTTTAACAATGGACAATGTCCCAAAGCAGATTTACAGGAATTAATAGCGGTTATAAATTATAGTGTCATAAATCAGTCCCTGGAAGTTTATCCCTAATGAACAAACCAGTGGTGAAGGTGTCAGGGGAAAACTCCTCGAGACTTCATAAGGAAGGAGCTTTGAGAGGAACCAGACTCTAAAGGGAACACGTCCTCATCTGGGTTTAGAACCGTTGATGATTATTGTTAATTGATATTCCACTATGTAAAGTGTGTGTGTGTGTGTGTGTGTGTGTGTGTGTGTGTGTGTGTGTGTGTGTGTGTGTGTGTGTAGTGTACGTCCCCTCGATAGAGCTCGGCTTCGGTCTCGGATTGACTCTGGCTCTCGCGTTGTTGCTCTTCGTGTTGTATCGAGTGTTCTGGCTGGAGGTGCACCTTCTCTATCGCTCCTGGTTCGGCACAGATGAGAGAGATACAGGTAACAAGTGCACACACACACACACACACACACACACTGCAGAATCCATGACAATGTTGTACTTCCTCCGTGCATGTAATATTTATTTCATTACTTACAGTTATGACAAAAATTCGATTTCATGGTACTTTCCATTTTTGGAATACATGGTGTGTATCACGATCTACAACTTAGCTAACAAACTGTCTGCGAATTAGTGGTAAATTCCAGGCAAAAATCTTTTAAATGTCAATATAATATTCAGGTATGCGCTCGAACACCAAGACATTTAATTGCCATTGATTTGAAAATATATATAAATCAATCACAGAATCAATAAATGACAAAATGGATATTATAAAAATATACACTATAAATTTGGGGAAACCGAACCATCAGTTATGTACTTTTTGAGAATCCCTCTCCACTCTTCTGAGAAGATGTTTCACTAGATTTTGTGTAGAGATTTGTGAGATTTAATTCAGCCACAAGGGCATTAGTCAAGTTAGGTACTGGGGTCTGGAGTAATATCCAAAACGACGTACAAAGGTTCACTAGGGTTGAGGTCAGAGTTATAGAGCAGGAGCTTTTCCACGTCTTCCCACCCATGGAAAGCAGATCTTCGTTGAGCTGGATATGTACACGGGGTTTGCATGTAATGCTTGAACAGAATTGGGTGTAAAATTTCATGCCTGCAACTTTGTGGTAAATGTTTGGGGGAGATCATGTATTAGCAGATTCACTTGTGTGTGTGTGTGTGTGTGTAGATGATAAGGAGTATGACGTGTACATCTCATACGCACGCAACACCGAGGAGGAGGAGTTTGTCTTGGCAACACTGAGGCGTGTGCTGGAGGCGGAGTTTGGATACACAGTGTGTATATTCGACAGAGACAGCCTGCCTGGCGGAAGTGAGTATTTAGACTCTCACGCTACAACAAGGAGAGGCAAAAAAAGAATGTATATGTATATTGAGTGTGTGTGTGTGTGTGCATGTGTGTAGCTGTAACGGAGGAGACTCTGCAATTCGTCAGCCGTAGTCGGCGTTTGCTGGTCATCCTAAGTGCATGCAGTGCATTTCGGGATGCCCAGGCTCTCCTGGAGGTTCGGGCAGGGGTGTCGGCCATGCTGCATGGCGGCAGCATGAAGCTGGTGCTGATCCAGTTAAAAGAGTCTCGCGCAACACGCAACAAGAGTCACAAACCGGACACGCACCAGTGCGTAAAAGAGCTACGGCGCGCACGTATCGCTTCAGCGCTCATACAATGGGAAGGAGAAAAGTCGAGCTCGCTCACGTCTCACTTCTGGAAGAAATTGCAGCTGCAGCTGCCCGTGCGAACACCTACACACGCGACAAAGCCTGCACAGGTTACATCATATACTGATGAAAAACAGAAATCCGAGAGTGCAATGCTAATGCTGGAGAGCATACATATGCCTGATACACATCTGTACAAAGCAACCTACAAACACATTTCATAGAACATCATCATCGTGTGTATTACTTGCCCACTGAATTCGCGGGTTCACCACTGTTCCTTCCTTGGAACACTTTTCTTACATCCTGACTACTGCAGACCCGGAACACCCCACAAGAGCTGCAGTTTTGGAGGTGCTCTGACCCAGTCATCTAGCCATCATTCTTCAGCTTTTGTCAAAGTCGCTCAAATCCTTAAGCTTGGCCATTTTTCCTGCTTTTAAAACATGAGGGCAACATTTTCACTTACAATATATCCCACCCACTAACAGGGGCCATGATGAAGAGACGATCAGTGCTATTCAATCGCAAGTCATTATGTTATTCCTGATCGGTGCACATACATGTACATACATTTATTATTTATATATTCTGAAGTTTGAGGACACCTGACCATTGAATACATGATTATTATTAAACATCCCATTCCACATTTAGTTCTCATTTGCTCTTATAATAAGCTCCACTCTTCTGGAAATTTGTGCGATTTCATTCAGCAACAATGGTGTTAGTAAAGTCAGGTACCGATGTAGGTGAGTTGATGAGGCATGGAGTGATGTTCTAATTCCTCCCAAAGGGGTTTGATAGGGCTGGCCTTTATAGCAGGCCACTTAATATCTTCCACGCCAACCCATGTAAAGCATACCTTAATGGAGCTTGTACACAGGGGCATTGTCCTGCCCCACGGTCTGCTAGTTCATGTGAAGGGAAAATTGCATGCTATTGCCATGTTTAAAAGGTAACGCCAAAGCGTTTTCATTGACAAAAATGTATAGACATATGATTCTATTTATTTATTAATAATACAAAAATACAGGTAAACTTACTCAACCAGCTGGTGAGACAATCAGGAGCTGACAGTGCATGTTTATCAAGGAGTAAAGGTCACAGGGTAAAGGTTTTTCTGAATACATTGGGCACAGTTTTTCTACTTAATTAAACACTCATGTATATTTTATGTAGATTTTGATGTAGATTTTTTTTTTATCTTGGCACAAAAATCCCATTATATTTGGTATACTCTTTTAGGACACAGGGCTTAAACCTGAATTATTATTATTATTTTTTGTACTTTTTTAATTATTATTAATAATAATAATAATAATAATAATAATAATGTATGTGTGATATGTCTTTTGCTAAATATTTGTATTCATTTGCTTCATTGAATTGTAAAATTGTTTATAGATGGAGCAGCTGGCAAAACATTGATGAGTGCGTTTGTTTGCTAACATTGGCTAATTGTTCCTAGCCAGCATCTGTATATGATTCGCTTAAGTCTGCTAAATGTCTCGGCCAGATCAGTGTTTGTTTAGCTAATTTTCTGCAAAACTCTAGAATGTACTGACCTACCTAGCGCTAACCCAAGCACTAACAATAGCTCCAACCTTTGTATTAGCATAAATGTTTCCTGTGAAACCTTTTTCTTGTAGTGAAAAAAAATTCCCATTGCATGTACATTAATTGTTTGCTGCAAACCATTCAGTAATAAATACATTTAGTTTTTCAATGAGGCGATTTCCCTAGAGTATTTGAGAGTTATGTGATTCATTAGTTGCTAAGTATCACTCTATGAATGTAGGTTTTAGTAAATAAAGGCATTCAATTATTTTTTATTTACATTTTTTTAACAACCTGATCATTAAGCATTTAATGGAGTGTGGATGTGTTACAGTATTCATGCCATGCATATTATTTCATTGCTTTTATAATGTCATTATCACTCATGATGTCATTTCAGATATTGAATTTTTGCTAAAACAAATAAACATCATGTTTATATTAAACAAAGTAATGCATGTCATTCAGACTTCTTAAAGATGGATATTTAATTCACATTCTACACATACATTCAGGCACCTGATCAGACAGCACAGGCAGAAATGCTCTCTTATTCTCATTAAGGATCACAGATGCGCGCTCTCTCTCTCTCTGAATGATTGCAGACATGCTCTTCCTCACTGAATTATCAAAGACGCTCTCTCAGTCTCTCAGAATGATCACAGCTGCTCTGTCTCGCTGAATGATAACAGATGCTCTATTTCTCACTGAAGGAACACAGATGCTCTCTGAATAATCGCAGATACTCTCTTCCTCAACGAATAATTGCAGATGTTCTTCCTGTCTCTCTGAATGATTGCAGATGCTCTCTTCCTCACTTAAGAATCACAGATGCTCTTTCCTTTTGAATAATCGCAGACACACTCTTTCTCACTGAAGAATCACAGATGCTCTCTGAATGATCGCAGACACTCTCTTCCTCAAGCGAATAATTGCAGATGCTCTTTCTGTCTCTCTGAATCATTGCAGACACTCTCTTCCTCACTGAAGGATCGCAGATGCTCTTTCTCTTTGAATAATCGCAAATGCTGTCTTCCTCACTAAAGGATCGCAGATGCTGTCTATCTCTTTGAATGGTCGCATACACTCTCTTCCTCAGCGAATAATTGCAAATGCTCTTTCTGTCTTTCTGTATCATTGCAGACACTCTTTTCCTCACTAAAGGATCGCAGATGCTCTTTCTTTTTGAATAATCACAAATGCTGTCTTCCTCACTGAAGGATCGCAGATGTTGTCTGTCTCTATAAATGATCGCAGATGCTTTCTTCTTCACTGAAGGATTGCAGACTCTCTATATCTGAAATGCCACTCAACATCCAAAACAAGTATTTTTAACAGACTTTGTACATTCGCTTAATAATTAGTGACTGAATCAGTGACTATTTTCATCCATTTTCTAACATCACATATTGGCACATACTGTATGTTTTCAGGTAAATTAAGATTTTGGAAAATGTTTTCAGTGACTGGAAGTAAAGCTTTGACCCATTGCTGTGAAAGAGAATAATATTTTTTAACACTTTGGAAACACATGCCCAACGCATTTTGCATATATCGTGAATGTCATCATATTCTCTTGATCAAAACTGCTGATTTAGTGGTTGTCATATCCACCACTCTGGTGCTACAAATCTGACAGTGATCATGGGTAAGACCCAAGAGTAATCGTATGACAAACCACCAACCCTGACCAGGATAAATATGTAACTAAAGATGAATGAGGTACAGTAGCCCCCACACCAACACCACCATTTTCTTTTCTACCTGGGACAAGTGACACCAACTACCAGGGTCAAACTCCAGAATCAGTCCTGAGTTCAATCGTCCAAAGGCGAGAATAATTGACGCTTCTTGAAAGTATTTGAATTTCAGACACATTGATTCAAGGCCTGAAAAGTACTTGAAAACAAATATAGGTCCTTGAAAGTGTTTGAATTAAATTTGAAATAAATTTTGTTTAGTAGAATAGTGCTTTAATCCTGTTAGGAGTCTGTATGGATACAATGAAATTCTAGCCAGATAGCTAAACTTAAAATGAAATAGCAAAAAAGAATCATTTGCCCCTTACTACTAGAATATTTGTTTAGGGATTTTTAAACCTTACATTGCAAGCAGTGTTCGAATGTTTTCTGTTGCGGTTCGTCCTCTTAATTTCGTACTGGGCAGGGGTTGGACATCCGTTTTGCACTGTTTTTCAAAGTTTGCTTTACTTACACAGAAACAGAGCAGTGACACTGACTAGGTAGTGTGTGTTGCTATTGCACAAGTGTCTCTCATTGAGATGAGTATTCCTGCTGGAGTGAGAAAGAGTCCAGGAAGCAATGATGATATTTTGTGAATGGTGAGACTAATGGGTAAAGGATGCTTATTGTGGAAAAGAATAAGGATAATACCCTTTAACGTTTGTGTTTTGTGTGTGTGTCAGACCTAGCCGAGTCTGTCCTCAGGTGTATGCAGGCAAGCCGGCGGGTTGTGGTGGTGCTCAGCGGACCATGCGTGTGTGAGAAGAACGTTCAGAGGCTGGAGTGTGGGTTGTGTGTATACCTCCATGACACGTGCGGTACCCCGCTTATTACGGTGCGTTGGCGGCGCACACTCAGGGTGCCATGCTGTCGTGAGCTCGCTGAACTGCGCCGGTGTGCCATTTGTGTGCACTGGCATGGTGCACAATCCCAAGACCTCACCTCGAGTTTCTGGAAAAGACTACGGCTTGCACTCCCGGGTCGGCCACTAGCTCTCGGTCGGAGACTTATCGACAGCACGTCGTCACACTCTGACCTGGCGGGGGTGGCACTTCGTCGTACACACGCCCAGACACGTGCTCACCTGCACACAACTGGTGAAAGAGCGCTTGGCTGTGCATTGTGTCCAAGTGACTGTAAAATGATGAATGGCAAAGGGAACAACAAAATACAGAGCACACACTGCTGACATACAAACACACAACATTACGCATATAAAACCATAGAAAATATACACAATTGTGAATTCTAGACCACACACTGTGAACATACTTGCATACTGGATACACTACTGATGGACTTTTCAGGGATATGTTTTCTCTCTCTCTTAGACAAACAAGAACATGATCCAAAAAGGCTGTGTAGGGCAGTAATAAATAGTGTCTGTTCTAAAATCCTATGCAGTGGAATAGCTTTACTTTGCTGTGTTTCATCGCTCAGACACCAGAGGGCAGCACTTGACTATCTCTGAAAGAACGTGCCATTACAATAAATAAAGGTGAATTCTAATGCGTCTTTCAAATTTCTTACCTTTCAAACATCTGACCTCCCATTCTACCTGGTATTCCAAGCTTTTCTGGCTTCAGGTCATGGATCTCGTTCTATCCAAAGAAAGAGAAGTGAATGAGATGGATTCTGGCCACCTGAGGGGATCCTCAGTGGGCTCAGTGTCAGCCATTCATGAAGATGGATGGCCAGTGATGTCTTGTAGGCTCTATTGACTTCTTAGGGTGGGATCTTCATAGCCTTCAACAGTTTAATTGTTATATTATTGACTCTTGTGGTATCCACAAGGGAAGTGCTTCTGTTCTGAGAAATATATTCTCTGAAATATATTCATGGAATGAACACTAATTGTTTCTTAGCATCATTTTTCTGTTCAGACTAAAAAAAAAAAACACTGCACCTATTTGAAGTAGATTTTGAAGATTGTAGCTATGTCAAGTCAAGTCAAGTTTATTTCTATAGCGCTTTTCACAACAGGCATTGAGGATCCCATGTCCTGCATTTGTTGTCTAAATTACCTCAGAAAAAGCAAGTTTCAGTTGCCAAAAATAATAATAATCAAATAAATAATAATGTGGACTACTTATAAAACTGGAACAGATGTTGTGTTGGTACAAATATTTGACCAAAAAAATCTACTTTTGTGTTTGTAGTGTTCTAGTTTTAATTAAATCACCATGCGACTCCTTGCGGAGTCTTATGGGAGAATCTCCTAACACAAATGGGGGAATTTGGGACACACACAAACACACAGCCTCCCTCAAATTTAACACAGATGAACACTTAAGGCTAGTTACATTATATGAAAAATGTATTGAGACATTTTAAATGTTTTTTTATGTTTTTGTATGGTTCTTCTTCAAACTATTGCCACAAACCTTGAAACACAAAATTATATACAGTACAGACCAAAAGTTTGGACACATCTTCTCATTCAAAGAGCTTTCTTTATTTTCATGACTATGAAAATTGTAGATTCACACTGAAGGCATCAAAACTATGAATTAACACATGTGGAATTATATATGGAATTATATACATAACAAAAAAGTGTGAAACAACTGAAAAATGTCATATTGTAGGTTCTTCAAAGTAGCCACCTTTTGCTTTGATTACTGCTTTGCACACTCTTGGCATTCTCTTGATGAGCTTCAAGAGGTAGTCACCTGAAATGGTCTTCCAACAGTCTTGAAGGAGTTCCCCGAGAGATGCTTGGCACTTGTTGGCCCTTTTGCCTTCACTCTGCGGTCCAGCTCACCCCTAAACCATTTCGATTGGGTTCAGGTCCGGTGACTGTGGAGGCCAGGTCATCTGGCGCAGCACCCCATCACTCTCCTTCTTGGTCAAATAGCCCTTGATGCCTTCAGTGTGACTCTACAATTTTCATAGTCATGAAAATAAAGAAAACTCTTTGAATGAGAAATAGGAAATAGGACATCCTGTAAATAGGACATCTAGACCGGTTTCGGTGTTGACAATGCCCCTATGCACAGCCAGCTCCTTGAAATTAATGCTTTACATGCGTTGGAGTGGAAGATCTTGAGTGACCCGCTACAATGCTCTGACCTAAACTCTGTTGGGGATGAATTTATTCAGTACCTGACCTCATTGAAGCCCTTGTGACTGAATCACACATATCCACAAACACTCTAGTGGAACATCTTCCCAGAAGAACAGAGCTGAGCTTGATGGCAGAGTCAATAAATCTGAAGACATATCAAGACAGTTTAGTAAAAAACATTGTCAAAATCCCAATGTCCAACTATGTAAAATGTGTTAGGGGTTAATTCTAGCTGGATGCATATGGGATGTGGTAGATCGGTACATTGCAGCACCAAACTACTACTGGTTGCCCCTGAACAAGCAAATTAACCCGCAAATGTTCAGTTAAATCTATGAGATAATTGTAAGTCACTCTGGATAAGAGTGTCTGCCATAATGCCCTAAATATAAATGTACCACTGAGATTTACCACACAGATTGCAGGACAATGGTATACATTGTTTGCTGCATTCAACTACAGGTTGTAACTTGTCAATCAAGACCTCTGATAAATAGGAAAGAATAAACAACAACAAACAAGAAAACACTCCAGCAATTAGGAATTCCTCTTTGGGGACTTTGAAGACTTGGAATGGCTTTTTCAACTCCAAATTCTTCAAGTGACATCAAGTCTGCAGTTAACTAAGTAGTACCTTTAAAGTATCTGTACAAGGGTTGTGTATGCAAGTAGTTGCTTTAGAGCGATCGCCTAATGTATTTTTTCTTGGTAAAGCTATAATTATAGTTTGCAGTTCAGAAGAGAATAATATGCAAAAAATTTATTTATACCCCTCCCCCACCACCCATAGACACACACTTCCTAGCTTGAATAACCAAGGTCAAAAATGACACTATTTCCAGCTTTGACTTTCCACTGATGGAACCTTAGACACACAGGTGTGTGCCTTTTCAAATGATGTTCGATCAAATGAATTTTGCCCAATTGGATCAATTGGTTCAATTTCAAGAGACACTTAAACAATAAGCACTTGAGTTAAATGTGAGTACCTTAGATGTTGTGTATTTACTATTATTTACTATTTATCACCACCTTCAACCTCATAAGCATGTTGCATGTACAACAGATGTCCTCTTTTTTCGGATTAAATCGTCCTGCTCATTGCTGTCGTCACTGATTTTCCATTACTTCTTCTGACGGCAGTATTTTGTGTGTGTGTGTCGCATTATAGGAAGTAAAACCAAAAACTGCTGTCTGCTTTTTTTTTAATCACACCCGAGTGATTCCAGTGTATCAGAAATGCCATGAGTAAGGTCAAGCACTTTTCTGGCCAGTCAGATTGAAGTTTAAAGTGTGGGGGCAGGTGGGTGGGGGTATGGAATTTAGTCAAGCCAGAAAATTACAACATGTGGGACTGGACTTGTAGAAAATTTTAACTTGAGATGCAGGTTGGAGATGGGGTGATTTGGTCAACTCACGAAACTGCAGCATGGACCAGACAGATTGCAGTTTAAGGTGTGGGTTTGGCAGCTGGGCGGTGAGAAATGTGGTCATGGAGGACAAGGAAAATCTTAAATATGGGTAGCAGGTGGAAGATGTGGTGATTTGGTCAAGCTAGGAAACTGCAACATGGAGGACTTGTAGAAAATTTCAAACATTTGGGGGCAGTTAGTGACTGAATGTGGTCAAGTGAGGAAAACGCAACATTACAGACTTGTAGAAAATCTTAAATATGGCGAGCATTTGGGAGATTGGGTGATTTGTTCATATCAGGAAACTGCAACATGGAGGACAACAAACTAATACACTAAGTACACAAACAATTTCCTTCACAAAGCACAAAAAAATTGAATTCCAAAAACAAATCTATCTTTGCTTAAATTACTAATAATCCAAAAGCAACTATGAAAGTGAACAGATATAATAATACATTATATATTCTTTTATTTCCAGTATAAGTACTGTCAAAATGGCTGCCATAGAAGTGTATCATAGCATTTCATGCTTTCTTCAGATCTATTTGTTGAATAAAGAAAATAAAACATCCATTATAATGAGAATAGGTCTGGCTTTCACTAAGAAAACAGTACCTATTGGCGAGAGAATCTTCTCAGTTTTTTTTCCCCACAATTTTTTTTTCCAGCCATATGTCCTTCTTCCTCAAACTGTTACCACAAAGTTGGAGGCACACAACTGTATAGGACGTCGTTTCCCTGATGTGGTAGAATGACATTTTCCTTTTGAACTACAAGACCCAAACCTGTTCAAGCATGAAAATGCCCCCAGCTCTATGAAAATCAGGTTTCCATGGGTTGATATGAAAGATCAGCTGTTGAACTCTATTAAACACCTTTGGGATTAATTTTTTAACAGCAAATGGGGGTTAAATGTGAAATGGGATGCTCAGAAATCATCAGAAATATGACTCTAATGCTCTGATGTCCATAAACTGTTGTTCATATAGTGTATTTGCCATGTCATAACTTAACTCATGCTACTTTTCCCAGCAAACACCATGGCATTTAAACAGGTACACTGCGTACTTGAGCGTGAGGGTGTGTGTGTGTGTGTGTGTGCGTGTGTGGGTGGATAGGTAGGTGTTTACTGAATCACTGCTTCTGTTCCAGAGAATCAGAATTTAGATTCAGTACTGTATGTGATATTGTTTCTCTGGAGTGATGCATCATGGGAAATATTGAGAGATGTCTCTGCTCGTAAATGGAGGGAGAGGTGGAGCCAAAAAAAAAAAAAAAAAGAGAGCAAAACAGGTATGTGTTGAACTCAGAGAAAACCCCTCTGTCATTCCTCCCACATCTACTTTCATACTTTCTCACACACAAATATACACACACCCGAGCTTGTTTTAGTAGCCTTTTAAGGAAGTCCCACTGGTTTTACTGTTATTATTATTATTTATGATTCATTATTAATTATTATTACGAATGCTGTATATCTTTTAGTTTTGTTTTTTTTTCCTTCTCTAATCAAAGCTGCACTGGGGGAAAAAATCCCCTCAAAGTCTATATAACCGATGTGCCTTTTTTTTATTATTATTTCTTATAGGAAGTCCCCGACGTGATATTAAAAAATGTAAAAATGACATACTGTATATGAAAATTATTGTAAAAACAAACAATAAGGTAAGTTCAGGGAATCAGACTGAAAAGTGAACAGACTTACCGTATATTTGTGTAAATCTGAGTAATTCTGGAGTCGAATGACTGTAAGGGGAAAATAAACCATAATATATACATTTAAATGGTAGTGGTGTAGTGTTTCTTTCTTTTTTTTTTTTTTTGTAATTCACGTTGACTGGAATTTTTGTATCAACTTACAAATGAAAGATATAACACAATATATAAGAACATAATTTCTGTTTTGGACTCAAATCTCATTTGTTATTACTGTTAAATAACACAAATGCAAGCTAAATAAGGCTAACTAATGTGGAGAAATCAGTTTGTGAGTTAACAGTTTGAATGAACAGTCCTGATGAATACATTGATGATGCTAATTCCTGCTTTTTAGTTATTTTAATCCACCACAAATTTTCCATTTGTACCTTGGATGTCAAAAGCCGGCTTCATGTAAAATATGGTTTAATTAGATTGGAGTGGAAGTTCTTAAGTGGCCTGCTATAGAGTTCTGACAGAACACCTTTGGGATGAATTGGATTACCATACTGTATATAATCAGTTGTCGACAATACAATGTCTTTATACAAACCCGATTCCCAAAAAGTTGGGACAAGGCCATGTTTACTACTGTGTGGCATCCCGTCTTCTTTTTATAACAGTCTGGGGACTGAGGAGACAAGTTGTTTAAGTTAAGGAATGGAAATGTTGTCCCAATATTGTCTTATACAGGCTTCTAGTTGCTCAACTGTTTTAGGTCTTCTTTGTCACATATTCCTCTTTATGAGGCGCCAAATGTTTTCTCTTGGTGAAAGATCTGGACTGCAGGCTGGCCATATCAGTACCCAGATCCTTCTTCTACACAGCCATTATGTTGTACTTGATGCACTATGTGGTCTGGCATTGTCATGTTGGAAAATGCAAGGTCTTCCCTGAAAGAGACAACGTCTGGATGGGAGCATATGTTCTAGAACTTGGATATACCTTTCAGCATTGATGGTGCCTTTCCAGATGTGTAAGCTGCACACACACTCATGCAACCCCATGCCATCAGAGATGCAGGCAAATACAATACAAATCAAACCTGATGTCTATGGAAAAAGTGTCAAGTTAAAGGAAAAAATATCGAAACCGTCACTCGGAAAAAGTTGCAAGACGATCTGAAAGCAGCTGAACGTCAGTGGAACAATACATTTTGGTGAGATAAAATTTAATTAAAAAGAGTTACAATTAAGGTTCCAAGAACACCATATACCAACTATACAAATGTGTGTCTAAAATTTTGTGGTAGGAATTTAGGGAAGAAGCAAATATGATAAATTCAGGTTTCCCAGAGAGTGTAAATGCATTCTATGAAAAGAATACCCACGAACACTGATAAATGCTTGACTAACCAAGCAACATGTTTCACCCCACTCACTTTCCAAAGTAATAATGTTAATGTCAAGGAGAGGGTATGTTCTGTCCCCTGAGATTTAAAGCTAAATTATGATGGGTGGTTTTTATGACTGGTTTTCATTGGATAAGGTATGAATAATTATTTATTTGGGATTTTATTGTCAATCTTTTAATTTTCCATTTTGTTAGAAGGAAATCTTCAAGTGAACAAAATATGGCAGGGGGGGAAAACAGTTCTTTAGAAGTTAGGGACTTTTTTTTAGGGACACAATGATTCCTAACCTCATTCTATGACCACTTTTTTTTAACTCTTTTTGAACCTCACAATGAGGTTGCAGGGTACAAGTTCAAGCAAGCAAGCAACATCTCTATGAGAAACTTGGATCCAGAAGAGAGGAAAAAAGAACCGTCTTGCACACACCAAACACGGGCTACTAATTAAGCATTGGCTGCAGCTGGTAAGTCATTGCTTGTCACCAGCCTTCGTCGACTGGTCAGGTGAGAAGATGTGACAGTGGAGAACTTTCAAAGAAACAGTGGAATATGAGTCAAATTGTAGTGAAAGTGAAATACAGTGGCTGGGAAAATTTTGTTTTCTGAGACACATGCATATTTCCTTTGTTTCTATGCAGCAAACTAAAAAAAAAAAGGCACAAACACCTTCTGTGGACAGATGAGTTCAAATTGGAGTTTTGGCTCCAACAGAAGAACTTTTATAAGACAGAGAACAGGACTCTCACAGTCAAATATGGAGGTGGAAGCTTAATGGTTTGTGGTTGCTTTGGAGCAGGGAAGTTTGGAGACTTATTTTTGGTAGAAAAGAAACCAACATGGCAACCATTCCATACTTCATCATTACGTGGTTAATTGCAGCAAATTCACCATACAACAAAAGAACAACATGGAGTCATATGTATCATGGAATGGCCTGCCCAGTCACCCCACCCAAATCCTACTGAACTGCTCTGGGATGAACTGAAACACAAAAGCATTTCACAGGAAAGTATTTCAGCTAAATGTTTTGAGAAACGAATCTGGATGCTCAGTGTGTAAAACTATATTTGTGTGGTCGAAGGAAATGTTCATACTGTTATATTGCTCTAGTTTGTTGCCTAGAAACTGAAGGAACATGCATGTGTCCCTCAAAAACCATGAACGATTGGGTGAAATGAGCACAAAGTTTTATAATTTGATGATCCAATTTAAATTAATCCTCATCAGGCTCATTAAATAAGGTTGCTTTAGTGTATATTTTTTAGTTTTTCACTATCATTAATGCAATGATATTTTTTCTGGTTTGACTGTTACATTCCCACCTTGATTAGGCTTAGGGGAGTGTAGGAACAATAACCATTTAGTTGTTGTGGGTTGTTTGGACAAAACTAGTAGGACTAGAGGTTAGAGTAGTTATTGCTTCAACGATCAAGTGTATTGTTGTAACAAGCTGATTTCAAGGTGTTCAAAGATGTCAAGAAGACTAGACTAACGCAGGAAAAACTGAACTGTGGACTTTAGGCTCCGCCTCCTCTGGTCAGGTACTTGCTCTTCATTGGTCCTTTTTTCCCCCCCCAGGCCTCCACTCCAGGGGATTCCACCTTTATATAGTATAGAGCCAAAGACAAAACCAACACAAAGGGGGTGGGGGTAAGAATAAAAACAGCACAGACACATAACACACTGTTTCAGTCACAACTGTAGCCAGCTGTAGTTTAAATGTAGGTTAAAAGTTTAATGTTTAGAAAAATCTGTAATATTTTATGAAAAAACTAAACAAAACATGAAACCTGTTCTGGTTCCCATGAGTCTGGCCTGAAACTTGACCTAAAAACAAGTGCAACTCTGTTATAATTCACAGTCAAAGTTGACGTGATAAATTTATCATATATAGATATATAGATAGATATGGAGCATATAGATTGGCTCAGATATGGCACAAAGCTGCCAGTACCCTAATGGGATCATTTTTCACAGTATTTTAGCTATCATTTTTCTTTTCAACAAAATCATCTTTGGCTAATCTTCTATTATCACAGCTTTGTTTTTAAACCCTAAAAGTCACATAAAGGTCACGTGGGTAATAGAGAACAGATATTATGCAGGTCTAGCGCTACATTGGAGTAGGTTAGCTAAACTTTTTTCGAATCTCAGTACATTCCTGGGAACTTGTAGCTCAGTGGTCATGAAAAATTCTAATCTCACCCAAGGACTGGCAAACTGCTACTGCTGGCCCCTTGAGTGAGGCCCTTAATGATCAATTGGATTAATAAAAATCATCAGAATGGGCTTTATTGCCGAATTTGCTCACACACACAAGCTAGAGACAAAAGCTTGTGTATACATTGAAGGTAAATGAAAGAAAAGATTTTTACAGAAGGAACAGCCAGGATGAAAAAATATACAGTACACATAATCAATGTTTTATATACAGGTTTTAGAGCAACTAATACTTCAATCCAGAAAACATCTTTTTCAGGGAAGGCCTTGCATATTTCAGCAAGACGATACTAACTGCAAACTGCATCTATTACAATAGCATCACTTCGTAGTAGAAGAGTCTGTCTGCAGTCTAGACCTTTCACCATTTTAAAACATTTGGCACATCGTGAAACAAAATATACAACAAAGGACACCCAGAACTGTTAAACAGCTAGAATCATGTATCAGACACATATGGGACAACATTCCTCTCCCAAAACTTTAGTAACTGGTCTCTTCAATTCCCAGATGTATATGGGTAGAAGATGTGATGCTACATTGGTCTGTCTCAAATTTCTGGAGACCTGTTGCAGGTATCAAATTCAAAATGACCCCATTTTTTTTTCCCTAAAATGGTATATGTTTTCAGTTCAAACATTTTATGTTTATTTAATTTATTGTGAATGGAAAATTATTTTATAAGATTTGCACACACACACACACATATATATATATATATATATATATATATATATATATATATATATATATATATATATATATATATATATAAAATATGCACTTGAATAGTTCGCATTTTTGCACATTTCATAGATTAAATTAATTACAGGTATGACTTCAAGTGTTCATGAAGTAGATTTGCTTGGGGAAAAACTGTTCTTGTGTCTTCTTGTGTGCTCGTTTGTGATTTTGTGATTTTCAATGCCATGAATGCAGCAATAATCTCAGCAGTCCAAGCTGTCCTCTGTAGTCTCCTAATGTCGAACCGAACCAGACATTGAATGACTTACACAGGACAGACCCCATGACGGCTGAGTAACACTGCATCAGCAGCTCCTGTGGATGGTAATTGTACTGTAAGTCACTGTGGATAAGGACATATACAGTAGTTTAGCGCACAAAAAAATCTCAGGTTTATGTTGGTACATTTTCTGTGGTAAAACGACAAGCTGTTTGTCTTTTATTCACCTTAGAAGCCGTATATAACTTACAGAACTCTAGATATCACGACAGTGTAACTTACACACAGTGTTTGGTATTGTTTTAGGAACAAAGATATAATATGACCTCAGGGCATCTTTAGTTGGCTTTTGGAATACACTTTACTCATTGTATTGACCTATAATACATTACAGTTAAGTGAAGAGAATGGATAAACGAGCAAGACATCGGCTTTGTTTTTTTAGGGTGTTCATAAATCTTTACAAAAGTGGTGAATTAAGTTAAATGAAACAAAAAACTTTCCCATTCTAAATGTAATGGTTTATAAATATCTTGCTTGCCACTGTGTACCCTTCGAGGGCATTATTGTGTTACTTTCCCTTATATTTCAGAGCACAGGTTGGGAAAACCCTCTTTTTTTTTTTTTAACAAGAAGTAGTTCTTTCTGTGTTTGACTAGCACTAAATCTACACATAGAGAAAAAATCTGGTATTACTGGATTTCAGTCATTTTCTCCCCTATGAGTGAAGTGAAAGAAGTCAATTTTTAGACTAATTCAAATCATGCTAGCTACTACCAGACTACCTACGTAGCTGTGTACGTTTAGCTTCTCAAAAGCATTCAGCTAACTAGCTGATCCGGAAATAGCAAATGGTGTTCCTCTCACCCATTTGTATCTGACTCGAAGGATGACACAGCGTGGCTTTTGTGGAAGCGTTTGCAGGTGGTTTTTGAGTGAAGCATAGTTGGCAGTAAAAAGGATAAATTCCTCACCACACCGCAGGAACAATGACCTCATTGAAACCCGAGCCTTTAACAGATTATGTCCATAACACCGTAGGAAATTTGTCATGGCTACCTGGGACACTTTGGTTTCAAAATACACTCCGCTTCTAGATTAACTCACCCACTTGGGCTCAGCCTTATTCGATCCGAGTGCTAACTGAGCCGATATATTACATTGTGGACAGCAGTGTTGTGCTAGTTACTAAGAAATAGTAACTAGTTACAGTTACTCGTTACTTTATTCAAAAAGTAACTCAGTTACTTGATTATTTACACCAAAAAGTAATGCGTTACTGTTAAAAGTAACTTTTTTAGTTACTTTTTTAAAGAACGTTCTTTAATGTTCCCATTAATGCCCTTTTATGCGTTATGGTCTACAAACACAAAACTGACTTAAACACAAAGTAATGTTTAAACACTATTTTATTGAAGTCAGACCAGCACAAACTAAATATATCACAAGGATTTCTGAAATAAATAACAAAACAAGCAGAATAATATATTTACAATCAAAAACTAACGTGGCTTCTGCATCATAAAAGCTTTTGTGCTGAGCTCAGTTACAGTAGTAGTTACTGTCAAAAGTAACTGCGTTACAGTAACTCGTTACTGCCCAACACTGGTGGACAGAGCTTAGCTATGTGAAAATACTGTTCTCTTAACTTTCATAGCTATATAACCTGGAATGTACTTTGTTTTGGGGTATACATGCCATAAATCTACACAGAATAACCAAGATAGAAGAAAGTGAGAAAAAAAAACTTAAAAGTATTGTCAAATTGCAATGACTGTGTCATGTGATATAAAAAAAAATTGTAATCAAGCATAATTTGTTCCAGAAAATTCACTATTTGGCCAATGGTTTTTGCAGACACCTGAAAATCACGCTCATATGCGGTTCTTCCCCAAACTACAGCCAAAAAGTTAGAAGTTCACAGTTGTGTAGGACGTCTTTGTTTGCTGCAGAATTACAATTTCCCTTCCAACTTGTTCCCCCATTAAAAACATCCCAGTATGGAGAGCTCCATGAAGACAAGTTTGATTGGGAAGAACTGACTCCTGACCATAACCACACTTCAAACTTTGTGGCTAAATGAAGACAATTCCTCATAGGTACATTCCAGAATGTTGTGGAAAAGTGTTCAGTCAGATGGTAGCTCCACAAACCATTGGTCATATAGTGTAATTAAACCATACAGCAACATGAAGACCGAGAAGTTCCAGAATGTCGTGGAAAGGTGTTCACGGTCTGATGGTTGCTCGACAAACCCTTGGTCATATAATGTAACTAAACCTTACAGCACCATTAAAACCAAAGAAACAAATCCAGGACACATTTCAGAAAGAGTCCAATAGAATATGGCATAATTACATGCTCTGAAAACAGGAAGCCATACAGCAAAATTAAGTGGCCTGATAAGGAATCCATGAGTCAGAAAAGCAAATTGCCAAGGGGTTTCTTTGGCAAGAATGCTCCCACCACCATGCTTTACATTTGATCGACACCCATATCCAGAATGATTTACAATTCTCTCAGATCTGCTCAGAACCGCACAATTTTTAGGCTTATGCAAACTGGGGGGTTTTACCTAAGACGCAACCACAACCAGCAGGGGGGGCACCAGTAAGTGCCCCCCTTTCTTGGGCATTTGAATTATTTACCTGTTTTTCTGCTGAGTTTATGTTTACATACTTGAATTTTGCAATACTTATTAAATGTGTTAAACCTTTTTAATGGAAGGTTGCTAAAACAGCTCTGGTCATTGTGGGGTCTTTGAGCAAGGCCATAACCCCTTAAATGTGTAAATAATGCAAATATCATATATATATTATACAATTGAATACAAACTGAGGGTTAAGCAAGGGCACTCAAGGGCCCAGTAGTGGCTACCACTGTCAGAGTGGTCTAAGCAGACCTTTGACCTTAAATTTTTGGGTTGTACTATTGCAAAATGTGGAAAGGGTCGAAGGGGCTTTTGAAGTGTACCTAGAAAATTCTATTTCTCTATTCGTTGCCAAGGAGCACACCGCTAGTTATACTTAGTCAGAATTGTTTGTCTTCGAACCCTTTTGCTTTGGAGTGTACACTCCAGACATCCGATTGGGAAAAGAAAAGCAGAAAGTAGAATTTTTCCTAAATATTTTTTTCAATGTGCATCTAATGAGGACTTCTTTTCTAAGATCAATGGCAGGAGTGCATGCTCTAAAAACAAGGGGGAACTTCCCTAGAGTGAAACACGTAACAGTAAAGGAAAAGCAGAAATGACACAACGGAAAGAGAGAGAGATAAAAAAGGGAGGGAGATAGGCATGGAAACATGGAAAGCTTCTAAAGGGAAGGAGAGTCTCATTGGAAAAGCCCTGAGATTCCTTTCACTTCCTTCTGACTTTGGTATGGTATGTATGTCTGTGTGTGTGTTTGTGTGTGTGTGTGTGTGTGTGTGACATTATGATGGTGTGTCTCAGATCTCTGTTTCTTTTCCAAGAAACCTCATGCACACTCGGAAGGGTGGGAACGGCTCTACATAGGCGTGCATCATGGGAAGTGTAGTACAACCGCATGTAGACTCTTGACGGGAAATGAGTGCGGGAGGCCAGAGGACAAAAAAAAAAAAAACAAAAACAAAAAAATAGCATTGTGTGAGTGTGTGTTCCCCTCAGAGAAAATCCCTCATTCGCTTCAAGCCACTCATACACCCACACACACTCAAACACACATACACACAAACTCACAAACACATACATCATGCCTCTGACCTTTAAAATTTTAACCTAGACAAAGTTCAAGGAATTAATTTTGAGGAAGGGAAAGTGGTTTTTAAGTGTACACTCCTTTTTTTTTTTGTTTAAACCCTACACCACTTTAAGACTTGTCATCTCATCACGGAGTGTACAGGGATTTTTAAAGAAAAGGCACGATGCCCCAATTTCTCCAGACACCTTTTCAAAGAAGCGCAGTCTAAATTAAACTTAGCACCAACATACGTCGTCTCGTTGTCTCATTCTCCGGGGTGAGACTCCACCCAGGCCATGTTTTTAAAAAAACTACAGCATAAAAAAACATGGCCCAAAAACATTGTGTAGACACATTTGTATTAATAAATCACATAATACTGTTGTATCGTGATCAGGTTTTGGGAAACACTACATCATCTATGCAAGTAGCTAAACAGTAATCTGGATGACGCAACACTGTAAATACACGTCGTGTTTATTGCACCTCGTGTCCGATGACCTCATCCGTCTCCTGTTATACTTCAGAACGCTGTTTTATTTACAGACTTTTCATAATGTCATTACGTATTCGGTTCTTGGAAGCAACCAGAATTTCTAACGGTCTCAAACCAGAACCAGGATTTTTTTCATATACATAAATAAATAAACGTATTAAAAAAAACAACAAAGCAATAAATATGTAACCTGATTGTCTTTCTGATGACCCCCCACATGTGTGATAAAGGCTTGTGATCTGTGTGTGTGTGTGTGTGTGTGTGTGTGTGTGTCGGTGTGTGTGTGTGTGTGTGTGTGTGTGTGTGTGTGTGTGTGTGTGTGCACACTTCTTAAATGCTAGAAGTGAAATTACTGATAATTTCCCCTGACTGACTGATTAGCATGTTAGCCCTTTCCTCTAATCTGGTTTCTTTCTCTCTCACCATCTTATCTCTCTTTTTTTACTTGTCTATTTTCCCTGTTTAACCTTTCACAACCCCCATTTATGTCTGCCTTATTTCATTATTTCACATCTTTTTCCCCTCTCTCTCTCTCTCTCTCTCTCTCTCTCTCTCTCTCTCTCTCTCTCTCATTCTCTCTCTCTCTCTCTTGTCTTGTCCCTGTACAACTCCTTACACCCCCTCTTTTCTTTCTTCCTTTATCTATCTATCTATCTATCTATCTATCTATCTATCTATCTATCTATCTATCTATCTATCTATCTATCTATCTATCTGTCTGTCTGTCTGTCTGTCTGTCTGTCTGTCTGTCTGTCTGTCTGTCTATCTACTTTCTCTCTCCTCTCTCTCCTTTCACATCTCTTTCTATCTCACTTTCGTTTGTTACTTTTTATGTTCTCTCTTTCTCTCTCCTTCTCTTTCATTTCATATCTCTCTCATCTTTCTCTTTGTACACCTCCATATATCTCCTTTAATCTTTGTCTTTTACTCCCTTCATGTTTCTCTTTTTTTGTCCTGATAACTCTCTTTCTTTGGATACACACCATTTTTGAGTCTCTCTCTCTCTTTCTTTCTTTCTATTTCTGTTGAGACACACATGCAGGTATAAGTGACCTGTTCTGCCCTTCAGCCCTGCCTGTCCCATTCTGATGCCCTTCTTCAGGTTGGTGTTCTCATCATTTGGAAAACCCTCTCGCTTCTTCTGGAAAAAAAAAGGGGGGAAAAAGAGCAATAACCATGACAACGGCTTCAGACTGCAATTGATATGAATTTGTTGCTCCATTAGTGGACACTGTTTTCAATTCATTGTACACCGTTATAAAAGGGAATGATTTATTCTCTCTCTCTCTCTCTCTCTCTCTCTCTCTCTATCACTCTGAGCGTTCCCATGAAAACGTCCATGCGGAACCACTTTTCATCAGAACTGAAACAAAATTACAGTAAACATGTGGCTCCTCCCTTCCTCCTCTCCTCCTCTCCTCCCCCTTTCCCTCCCTCGATTCTTCCGTCCCTGACACAAACCCTGCATGCCCTCACAATCACACACTTTCTGTAACAGAACTACTCGGATCGTTTTTGCCATTTCATCCCTGACAAGCAATTGAGGAAACTTCATACACTCACAGGTAGGACAGATTTCTTTCAAACACACACACACCCACACACACACACACACCCACACACACACTACTCGCTTTCGATTAGATTAGAGTTGTAAAAATAAGGGGTTAGGGATTAAGGGGTGAAGAATAAATCTGTTTAGAGATTACGTCTGAAGACTAAAGGGTTTTAAATGTCAGGGTGGAAGATTAAAGGGTTTGGGATTAGAAGTGAAGTTTAAAGGGTTTGGGATTAGGAGTGAAGATTAAAGGGTTTGGGATTAGGAGTGAAGATTAAAGGGTTTGGGATTAGGAGTGAAGATTAAAGGGTTTGGGATTAGGAGTGGAGATTAGAGGGTTTGGGTTTAAGAGTGAAGATTAAAGGGTTTGGGATTAGGAGTGAAGATTAAAGGGTTTGGGATTAGGGTTTAAAATGAGGGGTTATGGATTAAGGGTTTAAAATCAAGAGGTTAGGGATTAAGAATAAGGTGTTTGGGGATTAAGGGTATAATAAGAGGTTAGGGATTAGAGGTGAAAACTAATGGTTCAGGATTAAGAAGTGAAGGAAAGGTGGTTCGGGATTAAGGGTAAAGGATAAATGGAATAGGGATTAAGGGTAAAGGATAAATGGATAGGGATTAAGGGTGAAGTATAAATGGTTAGGGATTAAGGGTGAAGGATAAATGGTTAGGGATTAAGGGTAAAGGATAAATGGTTAGGGATTAAGGGGTGAATGAAAGGCGGTTAGGGATTAAGAGGTAAAGGACAAATGAATAGGATTAAGGGTGATGGATAAATGGTTAGGGATTAAGGGGTGAATGAAAGGTGTTTGGGATTAGGGGTGAAGGATAAGTGGTTAGGGATTAAGAGGTAAAGGATAAATGGATAGGGATTAAGGGTAAAGGATAAATGGGATAAGGATTAAGGGGCAAAGGATAAATGGGATAAGGATTAAGGGGCAAAGGATAAATGGGATAAGGATTAAGGGTGAAGGATAAGTGGATCGGGATTAAGGGTAAAGGATAAATAGTTAGGGATTAAGGGTAAAGGATAAATGGGATAAGGATTAAGGGTGAAGGATAAGTGTTTAGGGATTAAGAGGTAAAGGATAAATGGATAGGGATTAAGGGTAAAGGATAAATGGGATAAGGATTAAGGGTAAAGGATAAGTGGATCGGGATTAAGGGTAAAGGATAAATAGTTAGGGATTAAGGGTAAAGGATAAACGGATAAGGATTAAGGGTGAAGGATAAGTGGTTTGGGATCAGGGCTGGAGAATAAGGGTTAGGGATTAGGGTCTAAGAATAATGTGGTATTAAGGGTCAGGAGTAGGGGAGTAAAGGGTTGGGGATTGGGGTTTAAAATAAAGGGTTAGGGATTAGGAGTAAAAGATAAGAAGAAGGAGGTAATATAAGGTATTAGGGTGTAAGAATGTGGGATTAAGGGTAAAGAATTGGGGTGTAAAGATTAGAGCGTATGTGTTTTTTGATTGAATTCATGAATTATAACAAGTGTATGTGTGTGTGTGTGTGTGTGTGTGTGTGTGTGTGTGTGTGTGTGTGTGAGATAGCCAGTCATATCGCGGCTCCAAGGCGCTCGACATGATGTGCAGCGAAAATCCGCCGCGCCTCGGGGTTTCCCAATGACGTCATCGCCACGCCCTTCATCCCTCCCTCTCTCCAGTGACTGTTTGCCGAAACCGGTGCTTCCCGATTTTCGTTTCACGCGGATGCGCGCGTCTCTCCGTCTCTCGCCTGTTCAGTGGAAATGCTGCGTGTTTATCTGTGAGTAACGACTTCATACACACTTTCACACACACTTTTATTTGTTTGTGTTGTCAGAGAAAGTAGTCTGAATGTTGTGTGTGTGTGTGTGTGTGTGTGTGTGTGTGTGTGTGTGTGTGTGTGTGTGTGTGTGTGTTTGTTTCGGAATGTAAATCAGAACAAGGAAGAGAAAACCTAATGTTTCTCTGTCTGCGTGTGTGCGCGTGTTTGGTGTGTGTACGCGCCTGTACAGGTCTTTAAAGGAAACAAATACATCAAAACGTGTGTGTGTGTGTGTGTGTGTGTTGGTGTGTGTGTGTTGGTGTGTGTGTATTGGTGTGTGTGTGTGTGTGTGTGTGTGTGTGTGTGTGTGTATTGGTGTGTGTATTGGTGTATGTATTGTGTGTGTATTGGTGTGTGTATTGGTGTGTGTATTGGTGTGTGTGTTTGTGTGTGTGTGTGTGTGTGTGTGTGTGTGTGTGGGTTTATGCATATGAATATATTGTATAATGCTGTGATGTAATCAAAACCTTTAGTTGATCTCTGCAATATGATCAAATAAAGGACATTTAGATAATAATAATAATAATAATAATAATAATAATAATAAGCTCTATGTTTCTAATATATCCTCAAGACATTATTAAGCATGTCTCTATAATGCTTATGAAAAAACCTGACTATGAGTCTTGATCGAACTTCTCAACCTCAGTGTGTGTGTTGATGATTTGTTTAAAAGGATGGGATATATGACATCATGTAACAATTTATTTACAAAGTTTATTCACTTTATTTGTCAGAATCCCCCGTATCTAGATCGACTTGGGGTAGAGATTAAAATTGATTGATTTATCTATCTGACCAGTTCAGGGTTAAACCCTTCGCACAGCAGCCCACTGCTGGCATCTCGGCAGTGCTGGCATTCAAACCGATGACCTCCTGATCGCAGAGTCCTAACCACCAAGCCACCACTTCCCTGTCGAGGAAAAACTCGAGAAATTTCTGTTTCGCTGAATTTCTGAGGACTCACGTGCGCGTACTGACGCCACAGTTGTTCTTGACGCAAGCGGGTTGATGGCCACCAAACCATAAAAAGCCCAGGGTTTACATCATCTACAAATAACAAGCATCATAGTATATAGGGTGCCATTACTTATTTCCTGTTGGAACGGCAAGGCTGATTTGCTATTATATCCATAAGTATTGGGACACCTTATACCACCCAACTTTATAGGATGTCTCTGAATGTGGTAGCATGAAATGTTTCCTTCATTTGAACTAGGAGAGCCATCTGGATGAAGATATGCATTCCATGAGTAGAAGATCTCCTTGAAACATCACCCAAGGCCTCCTCACCTTACCTACATCAGTACCTGACTTTACTAACACCCTTGTGGATGAATAAATCTCCACAAAAGAGTTCTGGTGAAACGTCTACTGGGAAGATCCAGAATGGGGAATAAATATGGAAATGAAAAAAAGATATTTATCGCATGGTTTGGTGTCCAAAACTTTGGTCCATACGGAGTTTTTCTATACTAGCAGCTAGCATTTTAAACTAGCTGCCTCTGACTGATGTGTTGGGAGTAACACATTTACTCTTCTCTGTTAACCTGTTTAGACTCGTGCTAGGTTCACAATGCTAGTTAGCAGCTCACGATCAGGCTAGGCTCTCTTTCTGGCAGTTGGACGCAATGCTGATTCGTTGTTAGCTTGAACACTATAGCGGAAATAGCCTTATGCTGAAATCTAGCTCGTTGTTAGCACGTGTCATGGTGGCGTCATGCTACTAATGGGTTAGTAGGTCGTGTTTATTGGTCGTATTGCTAATTTTCTGATGTTTGTTTAATATTTCAGGTTCCTAGTGGTTGCCATTTTGGCGCTGCAGCTGGGAAGCACAGGTAAAGGACACACACACACACACATAATACAAAATATTGATATTAATAGCAGTTAAAAAGGCTATATATGACTATATGTAAATTCTTTGTGTTTGTGTGTCTGAAGATGAAAATACTGTAGAGCTCAATTTGCACGGGTTTGTTGGAGGAAGTGTAAAAATGAGCTGTAAGCTGGAACAACCAAAAAACGTTAACCAGCTTTACTTCCAAAAGAAAGATAGTGATGGAAAAGTGACTTTTATCAACGGGTTTTACTCAAAAATACTCGATGTGCTGCCCGAGTTCCAAAACCGTACCATCGTCAATCGAGCTGAACTCAGCATGGAGCTGCTCAACCTTTCTCCTGCCGACGAAGGAGAGTACACCTGTATCCCATTTATCAACAGTGTCCCATCTCAAAAAACCAATTTTCACCTCAAAGTAACAGGTATGCATACACACAAACACACACACACATATACACACACACACAATTATCATATATCAGATATTGGTTATTGGTTATTGGTTATTTTCATACTGGTTATCACTATCTCACTGTATCTCATACTGGTTATCGATATCTCATAATTGGTTATCAATATCTCACCATATCTCATACTAATTAACACTATCTCATAATCGGTCATCACTATCTCATAATCGGTCATCACTATCTCATAATTGGTTATCACTATCTCACCATATCTCAGACTGGTTATCACTATCTCGACATATTTCATACTGATTATCACTATCTCACCATATCTCATAATTGTTTATCACTATCTCATAATATCTCATAATCGTTTACTATCTCACCATATCTCGTAATCGTTTATCACTATCTCACCATATCTCGTAATCGTTTATCACTATCTCACCATATCTCGTAATCTTTTATCACTATCTCACCATATCTTGTAATCGTTTATCACTATCTCACCATATCTCGTAATCTTTTATCACTATCTCACCATATCTTATATCTCATGACTGTACGCTTTGTGTATTTCGGAAGGATTTTTTTATGCATTTTCAAACGTTTGTTTGTCTGCAATGCAGAAAACATCCGTCAAGCGTCAGTCAATTACTGCAGGCGGAAAACAAGGGCAACTAGTACAAGCTGCCAGGAAGGCTGTAGGAACTCGGAGAAACACTCTGTACAACCGCAATGAGCAGAAAAGCATCTCAGATTGGCTACATCAGTGGAAAAACATATGAGGGTCCACTCTTGCCAGGCAAAAACCAGAAATCTATGGTGGTTAAAGAGTAAAAAGACAGCAGCGTCCTCAAAATTCTGGTCGTAGCCTTAAGAAGAATTTGCCCAACCATCCACCAACATCAACAAATGAGACCCATTCCAATGGGAACAATCAATTGAATGAAATGTTTCATGGCCAGGCTTCCTCTTTTGAGAAAGGTCCTCACATATGTTTGCAGGCTGATGACGCATTTCTGCCTGATGAGACACTACCTTCTGCTTGGTGCTTTTTACATGTGTGACTCAGCTTCTGCTGCTGGGGATGATCCCTCTTGTGGACAGCGTAAAAATTAGAACTTCCCAGAAACAGTTGTTTTGTTTTGTTTTTCTTCAGTGAACCGTTTCACGTTGAATCTGTAGAGTTAACCCAAACAATCGTTTGGATCCTCTCGTGAAAACAGCTAGCATCCAGAAAGTTCTCTCAGGTTTTCTTCCCCAAACCTCATCTGAGATCTAAGCGACACCGCATTGTTTAAGCGTGCTTTTATTGTAAAAAAGTTGCCATTTCTTACGTTTTCCCTCCATTTCATCTCACAGCCAATTACAGCGCCCCCACCATTACCGTCCAGGGATGCGGCAGCGGTGCAGCCGCCCATAACTGCGTGATTGAATGCTCGTCAGCAGGAGGATTCCCTCATAGCAACATAACCTGGAGCGTGGTTGGAAGCAACCTGAGACTCCTACTGAAGGACGAAGAGGATCCTGTGAATGTGATGGACACACACTCGCAGCTGTGGAACGTGTCCCAAGTTATTACGCTGAACTGCAGCCAGCCGATTAACATCTCCTGCTCTGTCGGGGAGGTTGTGTCATATGCAGTGAGTGTGTGTGAGTACTACAAATATATACACACACACACACACAAGAAGTCCAAGAAGAGTTTGAATACAAAATAATAAGGCAATATTGTGTGTATATATGTGTTTGTGTATGTGTGTGTCTGCAGGTCCATCCTCTGATACCCTAGATATTCGGATTTTAATTGCTTGTGCGGTGCTGTTGCTGGTTTCTATTGTCATCATTGTGTTTGCAGTCAAGAAATGCAGAAGAACACAACTCCCAGGTAAAAGCACACACACACACACACACACACACACACACACACACACACACACACACGGATATACCAAACCACTTTTTAAAAAATTACTTTGTTTGTTTGGAGCTATGCAATAATTTTTTTTATCTTTAAGAAAAAAAAGTCGTTACTCAATAATTATTACTTTTAATTTTTCTGTAAAAAAAAAAAAATCTATATTTTATGACTTTAAGCAGCCGGAAGACCCGTTATGTAAGGAGCGACACTTTATAATTAGCTTTTCGTTTTAATTCAGTTCGATTCTTGTCATTCATAAGTCTGTTTCTCTCACACAGGCGATCACACAACAGACGCCGAGCTTGTGAGTTTGAAGTGAGTTTGTGTTCCTTGCACACACACACACACACACACACACACACACACACACACACACTGTGCTGCGCTCTCATGGAAAAACCATATGCTGAACAGAGTTTTGTGGCTGTGTGTGTGTTTCGTTTTTTTTCCCCCTTCAATTAGCTTACGCCAAGCTGGATGATCACGTGGAAACGCACGCTTTCTGAAACTGAAGATCCGTGTGTGTGTGTGTGTGTGTGTGTGTGTGTGTGTGTGTGTGTTTGTGTGTGTGACGGACAGATAATGGAGCAGATGGACTGTCTGAGAGTTTACACACACTCGCCCGCTCCTGGACAAGTGCAGTTCGGAGTCAAGCTGCAGCTATCGAGCGTGTGATCTGCCGGAAGAGACGAGCGCCACACATGCTAGCATAATGTTTTGGGGGAGAAAAAAATGTCCTTATAATCCTTTTACGTTTTTGTTTTTTTCTCAGTGGGAAACGCCTTTTTCAGATTTCTTTTGATGAAATGTTATTTTTCATATTGAGTATGATATCTGTACAGCTGAGTTTCAAGATACTTAATCCCGTCATTAATTTAACATTTGTATAGATTAGCATAACACTCATTCCGCGTGGCATTCGTCTGGCATTCTTCGCAGGTCTACCTTCCTACACGTATGCATGCTTCCCTATCTACTACTGAAACGCCGTGTGACACTCCTGCACGGTTCTGGTATGGCTTTTATTATGCTAGTCTGACCTTTTTTTAGGAAAGAACATGGCTGCCATTACTTTAAAAACAATAGGCCTATAAAGCTGTGTTTGCTGGAATCGTGTACATTAGTGTGTATGCTAGTGTAGTGTGTTGACACTGGAACACTCGGTATGACCATAGAATACCTCTAAGAGGAAAGTGTGGAATGCCAGAGCAAAAACACAGCTGTTCGATTCCAGAGCGGGCTCCAATTCCAAATCGTGAATTGGGAATCGATGGAGAGAATAGATTCTGTGAATCCTCACAAGAATTTTACTTCGGGATCTGGAAATTCACAAAGTGCAACAGCATCAAACTCGCATTAGAACAGTTCCAGCTCACGAATTCGTTTATATTAGTGTCATGTACGAAGAGGGCGTAAACGGAGGCAATCGCAGTCAAAGGTGAATTTGTTAGAGACAGGAGACGAATCCAAAACCTGATTCCGTGTTCGAGATCGTAACCAGGCTTACGATCAGAGTATTCCGACAAGGAAACAGAAGTAAACAAAATATGACAACCCCCAGGACCTACAACACACCCCTGAGGCAGTCCCACCACTCTAGGCCAGACACAAATCCCAAGTCGAACAGGTACATTTTTGGCTTCTTCCTGCAAAGCTGAGAAGTAGATCAGTGGTTTTCTTTGGTGGGCAGACAGGAAATCAGTGAAAGCATCTCTGTAGTCTTGTGGCAGGGTTGAGACAGGCTCACTGAGGACAGGGCGGGAATAAGATGGCAAGGACAGGGGACAAGACTGGGATAGACTAGCCAGAATTAGGTAACAGGGCTGAAATAGGCTAGTCGGGGACAGGACTGGGATACGCTAGTCGGGGACAGGGCTGGGACAGGGCTGGGACAGGGCTGGGATAGGCTAGTCGGGGACAGGGCTGGGACCGGCTAGCCAGGGCTGGGGCAGGCTCAACAGTTTTAGGACAGCTGTTACAAGGTTTGTAGCTCAAGTCTGATGATTTGGAATCACTTATGAATTCCAGGGTACTTGGAATCAGATACTTGGACACTTTATGGAATTGATTCCCAGCACCAAAGCAAACCAAAAAAGCTCATGGAGCATTCTTAAAGGTTAAACGCCAAATGCTAGTTTTTCTACTAGAACTTTAAAAAACAGAGTGTCGGTTTTACTGTTTTAAGACCCTATCTTAGCTTAGCATTCTAGAACGTTGAACCTAAGTACAGTAGTGTTCTAAACTGCTAAAATAAACAAGCGTTCTAAAATGCTAATCTGTTCTGCTTTCACCCTGTAAGCTTATGCTAGCATTTTTGTACAAGCCATTTCTAGTGATGAGTAATGATGTGAAAAGTTCTCAGGCATATTTATTTTAATTTCATACTACATGGACTTGTGCTTGTTTTGATTGACGCTTGCTGGTATCTAGCATCAGAAACTCCAGACTTGGACTCACCACAACATCCGTGGCCTCGTTCACGCGAATTTATTTGAAGTTTAAAAGGTTTTGGGTTCATGATCATTCGAATAGATATCAGTGTTCGACCCATTAATATCATTCTATGAAGAGATTTGTGTGCTGAAATAACCATCCCTTCCTGCCTTTTATACTTATTTTTTTCTATTACATGTTGGACAGTTTTCAAAAGCATTTCACTGCATGTTGTACTCTGTATGAATGTGTAGGTGACAAATAAAATTTCTTCTGATCTGATACGTGTCTTTCCACATAAGTTGATTAAGAGTCTTGTGCCAAAAATGATAATAGTAACAATCTAGCCAAAATAAGTCATAGTACTTTGGATACTTAAGTACATTCGAAGGCAAAATACGCTTGTACTTTTACTCAAGTGAAAGTTTAAAGGGACACTTTTACCTGAGTCATATTTTACAGAGTTTACCTCAAGTACATGGTTTGTACAGTGATAACACATTTTCCAGTCATTTCTGAAATACGTTCTTGTCAAGGAATAGTCAAGCAAGTCCTCCCACTGAACAAAATGTATGCAAGGTTCCATTTCCTCTTTTTTCAGCGTGGTCATCATGAAAGTGCAAACGAGTTTACTAATATTTTTAGTGACAAAAGATTACAACTTCTCCCGAAAATATAGCAATCCCATTGATTTTGAAGAAGAGCTTTGGTTGTATTTGATCAGTGGTGGCATTAGCACCTTAGGGATGTACGCCAGTGTCTCCTCTATTTGATGGGGTTTTTTTTCCACACCAAAGACAAAGAAATTATAGAAACTAGGTAAAACCTAATTGGAAACCCATAAAGAATGATTCTGATGCCCCCTTGACCACCCAAACCCTAGTACTCGTTCTAACTCAATGTATCCAGCAATGTGTTATAATCCTCTTTGAGTTAAACAGAATTAGCTATTTCCTGGAATTTTCATCTATTTTTGAACGCACTTATTTGTCCGATCAAAAATACCGGAACATGCGATGGACAAGTATATCTTGTCGTCCCATGAGATTAAGTTTAAACCCTAGGTTTCACCTATGTAGACTGAATTAGTTGTATTAAAGGAGAAACCAACACAGAAAGTTGTCTATGGACAAACACAAGCATTTAAAAATTGTTTATAAAGTTATAAAAATCAATCAATGCAATTAAATGAGCATTGAATTTACGAGCATAGCCACAACAACAATCAGGAATGTCCTGAAAAGGAGTTAAACCACTGGTGTACTAACAACCAGACACTCATCAGGTTGGTCATGGAAAGATACAGCAGTTGATGACAAACTTTGTAAGAGCTATAAAAAAATAATAATAATACCATAATTATCCTCCAGAGGGCAGTAGTGAAGCTATCACAATCCAGTAAGGAGACTGAGAGCAGAAATATAGACTAGATAGATAGATAGATAGATAGATAGATAGATAGATAGATAGATAGATAGATAGATAGATAGATAGATAGATAGAACATGATCCATAGTGAGGTACAATGATGGGTTAAGGGCAAAGCTCAAGGGTCCAGCAGTGGTCATGAACATCTTGACCAGGTTATGTGGAGATACAAAAATCTGCAGAAATACACACACTGACTTTACGTGACAAGACTCCCCCAACAGAGCAGATGATGTCAAGCGGCCGGGTGCAAGTAAGAGTAAAATTGTGGGACACGTCCCAAAGTTGCGAGTGTCCGTCCTGCGTAAACACCGGGTCCATTTCTTTCCTCAGCAGGCTGCTCATGTCATTTCCAACTATGTCCCAGGTTACTGTGCTGAGTGGGAATCCTCCTGACGATGAGCATTCGATCACACAGTTATAGGCAGTTTGGTTGTCGCAACCCTGGGTCGTTATGATCGGAGTGCTGTAATCAGCTACAATAAAAACATAATACGGTGGAGGGTTAAAATGGCAGAAAGCTAGTAATCACATTAGTATCACTAGCATGAATTCATAGAGATAGAATGCTGGAGAATACATTGAAAAAAATTTAATAGCATACATATGAGGTGGTATAAAAAAGCTTTAAAACTAGTTTCATAACATGCCAGCAGATGGCAGCACAAGGCTGCACGCATAGTCAAAGGGAGCAGCAGACATCATCATGTGTACATTGGGAGCTGTGCGACTGGTATGTTACAACGTCTGCTATTCTGACGTGTCCACCCTGTCTCCTTACACGTGAGTTTCTCGCCACAAACAACACGATTCCACTCCACTCGCCAGGTTTGGCTCCTGCGGACATCCCGAAGATAAAGATCGGCTCAAAGGTCGCCGTTTTGACACCATTGCGGAGATCAAGGTGGGATTCGCAGAAGACATGCTTCGAAACGAAGACTTCTAGGACATATTCTAGAAGTGGCAGGAACACTAGGGGGCGCTGTATTGCTGTGCAAAGGGACTTTATTGAAGGTGGTGTGTAAACAAAGATAAATAAAGTACTTTCTTGTAAACAGAGCTAGTCTCAAAACATTTTGATATTACCTCGTACAGTGGTGGAGTTTTTAATGTGGGGGTTCTGGATCATGTTCACATATGGCTTATTCTTTTCATGATAGAGTTTTAACTTTTAATTTGGCTTCGGCCCTTGATTCCCAGATTCTCTGAATCTTTTAACAAAATGATGTAGTGTAAATGAGAATATATATCTTCTATACAAGCCTTTGCAATTTTACATTGAGGAACATTCTAAAATAGTTCAACAACTTCTGAGGGACTCTATAAATTCCATTTATACCAAATCATCGTACTGACCTGACCTCATTTGTTGCAAAAATGTTCTTCCTTGTATTGAACTTACTTTCTCCAGACTTTTGTTGCCCCGTGCCAACTTTTTAAAGACATGTTGATGCCATCAATTTTAAAAGGACCTTATTTTTTTCTTAAAATGGTTAGCCTAAACAGTTGATATGTTTTCTATGTTCTATTATGAATCAAATATGGATTTATGAGATTTGCAATTCCTTGCATTCTTTTTTTATTTCACATTTTACACAGTGTCTCAACTTTTTGATAATTTGTCAAGATACTGTGTCTAGCAAGCATGAAGACGGCAGTCATTAGAGGTTTATTTGGCTTTTTCAATAAAATATGAATAAAGTAATGTGCAGGTTCTGCATTTTCACTCGGTTATAACGTCATGTGCCATGTCTTTTCTAGTTTTTAACACTTTTTTTGTCTGGTCTTTTGTCCTGTATATCGTTGTTGTGGCATAAACCATTACAGATTGCACATTTTTAACCTTCTCACCAATGTGTGTGTGTATGTGTGTGTGTGTGTGTGTATACCTGTAACTGTAAGATGAAAATTGTTTTCTTTTGAAGGTACACTGTTGATAAAGGGGATACAGGTGTACTCTCCCTCATCAGCAGGAGAAAGATCGAGCAGCTCTATGCTGAGTTTTGTTTGGTTGACGATTGTGCGATTTTTGTACTCAGGCAACACGTTGAGTGTTTTTGAGTAAAACCCGTTGATAAAGATCATTTTTCCATCACTCGTTTTCTTCTGTAAGTAGAACTGGGAGACATCGTGTGGTTGATCCATCACACAGTGCATTTGTACACTTCCTCCCACAATCCCCTGCACATTGAGCACTAAAGGATTGTCATCGTCGCACACACACACACATACACACACCGGCACACACATGCACACAACACTCAGATTTTACATGAAATATTGAGAATGGCAAGATGAAATGTGTGTGTGTGTGTGTGTGTGTGTGTGTATATGTGTATGTTTATCAGTGCCCACTAACTGCAGTGTTGAGGTGATGATAAACAGGAACCTGAAAAATGAACAGAACAAATGAACATCACTGTCAGGTCACAGCAACTCCATTTCCCATCGAACGTGGACCCCGAGGACCACATTTTCCACATTCTGATTGAGCATGTGTGTGTGTGTTTAATTATTCACACACTCTAAATAAAGAGAACTTGGAAAGTCTTCTTGAGATGCAGATGTGTGTTCTTTTTTTTTTTCCTATGCAACTAAATCAATGTTCAAAACCAAAATGTACAAGGATTGGACAATGAAATTTCATTGGAATGAAAAAGAGTTCTCTGGAGTCCAAATGTGATTTTTTTTTGGCTCCAAAAGAAGAACTTGGGTGAGATAGAGAACAGGAGTATTTCAGCTGAAGGTTTAGAGAAACGAATGTTCCCGATGTGGAGAGTGTGTAAAGCTGTTGTTCATGCTAAGGGAAGATTTCTTTAATAAAAATAAAGCTGCACATATCTCCATTTATATATTTTTTCAGTTAAAGGAAAACTTCATGCTGTTTAATTATAAGGAAGGAATAATAAGGAACATGCATTTGTTTCTCAAAAGCCATGAAAGACCAGGTGTTTTTCCAACCCTGTTCTTGGACCATTGACATTTCCCAGCCTTGTTTGTTCTGAATGCTTTTTGATATTGACCTGTTTCAGATTCCGATTCTGTTTCTGTTTTGCTGCATATTTTTTAACCTGCATTTGCATCCAGCTGGCTTTGGTGGAAAGTAACATTTCTTTGTATAATTAAAATCTGTAATTTAACATTTACTTAAGTATGTTTTGTTTGAAGTATTAAACTTAAGTACATTTTAAATCATATCCATTACTGAGTAAAAAAAAAAGAAATAATAATGAAAAATAATAATGCAAAAAATTGCGCGCCGGAAAATGACGCCACTGATTGTATCTTAAGTATCTTTACTTTAAGTCAAATTTCATTGAAGTAACTTTTTGAAGTACTTTTACTAGAACACAATTTTACTTTTTGACCTCAGGTCATTTGTTACAGTTACTATTGAATGTAATATATATTTATAGTAAATACTGTATAAACCAGGTGTCCCTAAACGTTGGTCATTTACGTCTCATGGCGTTCATCCACATCTAAAATTCATCGAAAACTACTGTAGCATTTACCGAAATCTTGCATTGGATCTGGATGCAGAATTTTGTATTTGGTTCTCACAAGTGATTTTCACAAGTGAAATGGATCTGTTGCACACAACCAAAGCTAATGAACCTGACTCACAGTACAGCCTGTAACAGCACTCGAATTTGTACTGCGATTTATAATTCAGAGAAAGTAAACAAGTGAAAAAAACATTACCACATTTTTATGCGGTTCAGGCAAATTGTTGTGTGTGTGTGTGTGTGAGCGAACGTAAGTGTGAAAATATGTGTAAAGTTTGTACTTACCAATAAGCATGTCGCATTTCCATTGGACTGGAGAGAGACGTTCTTTAATGAACTCTTACCCAAACTAGAAAGAAAGATGAAGGGCACAAAGTTTGGTTTAACAGTTTACTGACTGAACCGAGTAAACAAAATGACTCGGCTGATACTTGGGCAAGCTGAGAGCTCTAGTGCACACTGTTTGTGTGTTTGAATGTGTGTGAGAGAGAAAGAAATGAAGAGAGGGAGGGGAAGAGAGAAAGAAAGAGATGTAAGGGGGTATACATTTATTGCATTTCACAGATGCCCTTGTACAAAGTGATTTATCTAATTTACACAACTGAGCAGTTGAGGTTTAAGGGCCTTGCTGAAGGGCCCAGCAGTCCTAACCACTGAGCTGCCATTTCTCCACTGATATAGACATTTCCATTTCAGATATACACTTAGGGAATCTCATACAAAGGGGCTTTACGAAGTTACACGATTGAGCAGATGAGGGTAAAGGGCCTTGCTCGAGGGCCCAGCAGCTTTGATTTGAAAACACAACCTTCCAACCCTAATGTGTTAACCAATGATCTGCCACTTCCCCAATGCTATAGACTAATACTGATGATATAGATTTGGATTGTGGCCAGTGACTCTGAGCAGTTCCAAACACTGACCTTCTATGAGAAGAAATTTGGTGTTTTGGATTCTGTGGTGTTTGAGCAATTTATTGAATTGCCACCGACCTTCTACATCAGGTTCTTCATCTTTTTCCTCTGCTGGTCCCCAAAAATGAGGCAATTCTACTAACGCTGGTGGCACCTGTCTGAATTTAACAAGTAAGATACCGTAAATCCATGGATTAAGGCTTTACTGAAACCAGCTTTCACCAATTCCAGGTGGATGAAGGCATTAATAGTAGAATCCCAGCTTTATATCTGGGATCAAGTGCATAGTGTAGAGGTGGAATTGAGTCGTTTGTTCTTTTATCATGTGACTCCTATATACCCGATGAAGTTATATATACATATTTTCATTATAGGATCAATAGTCAAAGTTGGTGTATGCAGACGTGTTGGGGGATCTGATTACTAAAAATGGAAGATTTTATTTTATTTCTTATCGAAGGAACAAAATGAACTAAATGAATAAAAAAAAAAAAAGATTCCTTCATTTTGATGAACAAGATTCAAAGAACCAAATCCCTAAAATGATCCGATCTTCCCATCGCTAATACGCACACAAAGTGTCAGAAACCCAGAGTTTTATTTCATCTTCGCCCCATACAATATCGTTTAAATAACAAACCTGTTTTGCATTTCACTGATGTTTTTTTACAAAGATAAATTAGCATATTACAATATTAAAACACAACAAAGCTACAAAAAAGCCCAACACAAAATTGTGTGTATGTGTCTGAGGCACTTTGTAACATACATTCACTTCAGCGATTGTCTTGCAGTTTACATTGTGTGTGTGTGTGTGTGTGTGTGTGTGTGTGTGTGTGTGTGTGTATTGTTGTGTGCTTGTCCAAGAGGACGTTCGTTATATAATTTTAAATAGTTCACGCCAAGTGTTTAAGACCAGGAAGGTTTGGAAATGTCCACACCCATTTCATTACATAGTGCACTATTTATTGTCGTTATCTCGTCATGTTTAGAAGCACATGGAGGACAGTGTCTTAACCTATGCTAATACACCATTTAATTAGGGAGGCTGAAGGAGATGGTCATGTTCTAGCTGCCCTGAGGTGATATGAAAACTAGTTTATTGTGTATTTGTCCTAAATCTGTGCTAACAATTGTGTTTCAATCAACATTTGTAACTTTATAAGGCAACACAATGTTGTCAGAATCATTGAATAACAACCAACAATCAAATCCCTAAAACTTGTAAAAGGAAATTAGGTGTTTTCTGGAGATTTATCATTGATTATCTCTTGCTAGTTATGTTAGCTAGCGAACTCTTCGGTTGTCTTTTAGCTATTTAGATGGCTTTAGTTAGTGCTGTTTTTTTGTTTCATGATTAATGCCTTTATCTAGTCTATCAAAGATGTAATTAACATGATTTTGTCTCACATTAGGCTGTTTGTAGAAGCTGTATGAAATATATCAATTCTTCATGGAAGAATTTGGCCACAGCTCTACTGTAATGCGATTTCCATTACCCAGATAGGGAAAAAGTAACGTTTTCTACACAAGTACTGTAGGGTTTCGTTTGTTAATGTTGGCAAACTGTATCTGAAATCAATTCCGGGCTAATGTGAGAACAAATCAGTGTTTCTATTGTCTAGATTTGACACAGATTACAGTCAAATGCTTGTCATGCCTAGCATTCGACCAAAAACATATACGCAATTGATCAGGAGGAACGATAACCTACACACACACTTAAGTTTGCCTTCGGAGTCAGATTGCGTTCTAATGCCGTCGATTCCACTACAATTATTACATTTTGTCTGATTTCATTTAGAGTTCTTTCACTTCATTGTGTTTATTTAAAGATGACCTGCGATGGCTAGTTCCTGTGATGGCTAGTTCCAGCAGCAAAAATATATAAAAAAACAGAAGTATGAAAAGTGCACCAGTTTCCCTTTCTAAGGGTTCAGAGTAGATTAATCTAACTGTGGTGAAGGTGCATCAAAGAAAATGAGGAACCACACAGGAAACAGAGTTGCAGTACATCAACATGCAGACAGACCATTACATATTATAAGTATCGTTTCCTGGTGCCCCACAACCCACTTTAATTTCCTGTTATACAGTCGGAGTAAGTTTTGTAAAATAATACTGTATTAGAATGACTAAAAAAGGCAGAATCTGGTGGGTTTCGTCATTGAAGGTTTTGTGGTATATTGCTTAGTAAAAGTTGCCGTTTTACATTTAATAAACTTCACAGAAGTAGGAACAATAGTCGGCGAAAACACGGCAGGATTTTTATAGAACTCTTCTATTTTCACTGTTGTTATTTTTTAGGTCACTACATTTAAAAAGAATGAGTATAAAGCAGTGTTTGGCTGTACGACTTATTCTGAATTACTCATTTATACAACTGAGCAGTTGAGGGTTAAGGAGCTTACTCAAGATCCCAACAATGGCTGTTTAGTGTTGCTGGGCTTTGAACTTACTACAATCAGAACTCCACCGTCTTAATCGTTCAACAAACAGCTAACAAATAAAACCCATTTAAATTTATAGCATTTGGCAGACGCCCTTATCCAGGGTGACTTATTATTATTAATATTATCTACTTTTACAACTGAGCTGTTGAGGGTTGCTTAAGGGCCCAGCTATGGCAGCTTGATGGTGCTTTAAACTCATGACTTTTCAATCGGAATTCCAGCATCTTAAACACTCAGCTACCCGTTCCCTAGTTCCTTGCACTTCCTAAGACCCTTTACAGTTTTAAACTTAAAGTTTGACACATCAAAATGTGAATCTGTTGCTAATATAAAGGAAAGGGCCTATAATGGAGGAAAAACAAATGCACATAAAAAAAACCTTCCATAATGCACTGAATACTTCTGTAACCCCAGACTGATGTTTAAGTCAATAGTGCATTTATAGTAAGGTGTTTATGTGAACTCTGTAGTGAACTGAGTGTGGTGATGAGGAGACATTTACACTCCAGTAAGCTGTAGTGAAGCAAAGGCACTACTACATCACTCGAGACGCATCTGTTTCCCGGTGCTACATAGTGCTAATAACTGTACATGTTGTCCTCAGGGTGCCCGTCTGCATACGGCAAAAGCCATGGTATTAGTATCCAAATGCAGAGAATAGATGGGCGTGGTCTGTATGCGAGGTAAATGGTTATGTTTACTGAGGAGAGAAAAAAAACTTCCTATTTCCCAGGTGTCTGCTGCATTGTAGGTGAAAGCTACCACAATTTGAGAGGTCTGAGAAATAAGGCACTTCATTCGGCTCATTGTCCTGTTCCCAAATGTGGAAAAGCAGCCCTGCTATTTCCTGCAAGTACACCGCTTCCTGTCATGACACAACTTCCTATTGCATGTTTTCCACTGTTTTCCAGTGTAGAAAAAAACAACAACCTGATGACATTTGTCCAGACAGAACAATGATGCATAAGTGATACAGTGGCAGCAAGTGTCCACCAGATGTTGCTCTGTCCATGCCAGACGGATTCTCCCTGCCTCACACCACAGTCTCGTTCCCTTTACCACTGACGTTTTTGTTAGTGTGGGTTCGTCGTGTGCTGCTCTGTGGGCAGAGGAGGCGTATCCAGCGGCGTTTCCAGGTCTGCAGTGTCTTGGCAGACCACACCCACATGCCACAAGTTACGCCCACCAGCAAGGACATGAAGATCCTGAGCATCTCGGCAGCGGCGTACGAGTCACTCGGTGCTCGCTGAAAGTCAGACCAATTTGAGACACGATAGAAGTAACACGCCACGACGCAAGAGGCCGGGACAGTGTAGAGCACAGAGAAGACGCCGATCTTCACCATGAGTCGTTCCAGCTTGTCTGTTTTGGCACCATCTTTCTGCAAGTTGGACCGGATCTTAAACAGCGAGACGAGACCGGCGGCAATGAACAAAGTCCCAACAGCCAAATATGTAAACAACGGTGCCACCACAAAACCTGTGAGTGCCTCTAGGTTCTGGTTGCCGACATAGCACAGGCCGGTAAGGTCGTCCGCGTCGACCAGGCGCATGACGAGCACCACAATGGTTTTGATCGCTGGGATTGCCCACGCTGCCACATGAAAGTAGGAGCTGTGCATCTCGATTGCCTCATGTCCCCACTTAAGTCCTGCTGCTAGGAACCACGTAAGCGTGAGGATTACCCACCACACAGAGCTTGCCATTCCGAAAAAGTAAGCTAACAAAAAGACCACTGCACAGCCAGAGTTCTTCAAGCCATCCCTTGCTAGCATGGGGACGGTAGCCTCATCAACATCGCATGAAACACGCTCGCGTCCAGCTGCTAACAACACCAGAAAGGCGGCGCTGTACGCGTTGTAGCACACGCTCAAAAAGGCGATCGGACGCTCCGGGTACGAGAACCGTCCCGAGTCGAGCAGGAAGGTCAGCACGGTGAAGGAGGTGGAGACAAAGCAAAGCCCTGCCCACAGTGCTATCCAGGCATCCGCAAAAGTCTTTGCAGAGCGGCTGTATAATCCAGAGTCATAGCCACACTGCAGGACGCAGGAACCGCTGCGCTTTGACCACACATAGCGGTCTGGTGGACTGGGGTCGTCGCCTGGGTCATGGTCAAGTGGGAGGCACTCAGCGTCGAGGCCGTGGCGTGGGCGCAACGTGCGCACAGATGGAAAACGTACGTCGTCCTCGTCCTCCTCGCCCGGACCCTCCATGCACATGTGGGTGTGATCATTTGAGGGTGGGAACAGGCTGCAGTTTAGCAGGTCAGGCCACGTGAAGCCGAATTCCTGTAGAACTGGCAAACACTTTCTCTGTACCGAGAGACACATGCTGCCACACGGACCGATCAGCTCCGGGACCTTCTCAGTACACATTGGGGCGTAGACTGAGCACAGGAAGAACTAATGGGAAAACAGAAATAAAGAATAAATGACAGCGATTAGTTGTGAAAGCACATCTTCATATATGCACTTAAAGAATTAATCTTGGACATGAGTGAGAGCCAGCGTATTTGGTACCCCATCAAATTAACATTAAGTGGACATGTGTGTCTCTGCATTCTTGTGTTTGCAGTCTGGTTCTTTAGTGATCTGAGTGCTTTTTGAGTGATACATTCGGATACCGTTCCCAAGCTATACTTTTGCACTGTGAGTCTGGTAAAGGTGGGACCAGAGGCGAGACTCTTCAGGCGGGACTCTCCAGATGTATTCCCACAAGAGTAATTTCCATGTCTGGGGCGAGTTCCAGAATGCCCTTGGATTAACCTGCCTGAGACTTATTGCATTGTTCTGCAGTTACTTGGGGATTTTTGTTCTGGAACACAGCTGGTTAGTCAGACATGAGTGTTACAGTCAGTGGTGGAAAGAGTAGTGAAAAATCCTTCTTGGGTAAAAGTACTACTACTTCGCAAACAAAGCAGTGTGAATAGAGTAAAGGTACCTGTCCTTACTACTGCTCAAAGTACGAGCAACAAGAAGCCCTTTTTAAAGTCAAGAGTAGTGAGTATTATGCTGTGAATGTTATTCCACTCTTTCATCTGAGGCATTCCCTTTTTAATTAATGTTTCTCAATAATAATTAAAAAAAAAGTTATTTTTTTTTTTTTTTTACTGCTGCCACTGAAATTCCAGGCATGTAATATCTGAAAAAAGCAACCAATAAACAGGTAACATTTCTGACAACCATTCTATAGAGGTCTTCAGGGTCCCTGATGGTCTAGTGGCTAGGGTGCGGCGATCCCTGGTCAGGGAACCAACCCCAGCCACTCTTAGTGCAGGTCCCAAGCCCGGATAAATGGGGAGGGTTGCATTAGTAAAGGCATCCAGCGTAAAAACGTGCCAAATCGAACATGCGGATGATCCGCTGTGGCGCCCCCTAATGGGAGAAGCCGAAAGAAAGATTTTATAGATAGAGGTTGTCACCTTATGACGCTTTGCACGAACTACGGGTGGAATTTTAATTACGACGTAAACAATCATCCGCTGCTGTGTTGCTAATATTGACTGTTAATATTGACTACTACTTCCGGCAGAAATGTTACTCATAATCGTTTGTATGGCGCTGCGATACTGCGCTACTTCCCCTTCGACTTTCTGTCTCTACTTTATCCATCTGTTTCCCGGGGGATAAAGTAGCGACAGCAAGTTGAGAGGAAGTAGCGCAGTAAAAGTACCGAAACAGCACTAAAAATTTTGTAAAAAGTAAAAAGTAGAAATACTTTGAAGTATTACTTAAAGTACAATTTTTGAGAAAAACTACTTCGCCACAGTAATGAGAGTATTTGTAATTCATTACTTTACCCCACTGGTAACAGTCAACTGACTTTTGGACCAGACATTTTTATGAAACACAAATCGGATTGCAAACGTTCCTAAGTGTAATTCCAGGCAAAGGGATGACTGCAGCATGGTCACCCAAGTGTCAAGTCAAAATTACTTAGTGGCATAGGATGTAAATGTGTGTGGGTGTGTGTGTGTGTGTGTGTGTGTGTGTGTGTGTGTGTGTGTGAACAGACCTGGTTGATATGTTACAATCGTGCCACAGTTTGGTTAATGACAGTTTCCTGCAGTGCACAAACACAAACCAGGAACCAAAACTCCATGTTACTGAGTCCCCACACCATCTATTACTTTCTTTATCTCTAATGCGAAACGAGACAGATGTGTCCAAGAGACATATCCATTAGCAGTACATTGGTGTAATATGTTGTGAGTAAAATATGATAACATCAGTGCTGTGAGAAGTCCAAATCCAACTGCAGGTGTAAACTCATAACACACACTTCGAACAGTACACAGTGTGTGTTTAGGTGTTTGTGAGAGACATCTGACTGTAAAAATGCTGTCAAAAGAATTCCAGCTTTTCTGTAAAACTACTGAACGGGGAAAAAAGATAGATAGTGATGGATTCAATTAAAACGGTGCGAACAAACACTAACTCAACAAATAACAACACATTTTTAGTCATTGTTGTGGTTTTTAGCGAATGCTCATGTATTTGTACACCAATGCCTATTTTTTCCTTTTTTTAACACAAACCTGTTCGAAGCTTGCCGCGTTTCTCCGTTCCATTCTCTTTTTATAGCTTTTGTCCACTACAAAATTTAATCTATCTGTTTTCAAACATAATTTACTGCTGCTTTACAACGTTCAAATGCTCGCTTTTTGTATCCTTAATTTATGCATATATCATTTAATTATTATACAAAATTGTAATAATTATTTTCTAGATGTGTATATCTTCAGAAGTGAAATAAATGTATTTTATTTAAACGGAAATTGTCCAAACGATGTTGTATTATATTTTACAAATGGTTTTTCTAAGAATGGCTGTCGCCTTGCCAATTATCACCGCAACTATCATTCAAAACAAAACAAATATTGATCATTGATAAATTGAAGATAGTTAAACTCAATATGTGGCTTTTGCATTTTTATGTACACTGTTATACATAAATTCTCAGAATTTTATACCCTATGGTTTTTATAGTTATAATAAGCAAAACATCTCCTTTTTCTTATCCAATCAATCGATTAATCAAAGAAAAATAATCGTCTGATTAATCGATTATCAAAATGATCATAAGCTCTATATCTATACATATGCACTGACCACCCACACACACATCAGAGGTGGGAAGTGATGAAGAACAAATACTCTGTTACTGTACATGTCAATATTTCTGGTATCAGTATTTTACTTCACTATTTATTTTTCAGACATTTTTACTTTCACTCATTTAAGTTTTTACACAAATATCTGTACTTTTCTACATCTTATATTTTAACCCAGACTTTAGTTTTAATCTATTTGGTGACATCATG
>NC_060895.1:3061598-3066598 GCF_014805685.1 Silurus meridionalis | reverse complement strand
ACATCATGGTAATGATGAAACAGCTTCCTTACATACAGTACACACAAACACAAATATATTAGGGTGTAAATTATAAGAATGTGGTTGTGTGTGTGTGTGTGTGTGTGTGTGTGTGTGTGTTTGAGAAAGGGAGTCTGTTTTCCCTGCCACATTCTTGTCCCATTGTGTGTGTTTGTCCAAAATCAACACGATCGTGGAAGCGTACAGAATTGCACAATCCTGAATCCCTCAACACCACGTCCCAATCCTGTGTTAAACACTTCCTCTAACTGCCCCCTAGAGAAGAGAACTCAATAAAAGCCCCACCCGTTTAAGTCCAAGTAAACCAAAACATTTCTAATTTTTTTCCAAAATGGCAATGTGTATTAGACGGTATTAGGTAGGGTACTTTGTAAGGTACAATGTGACTTTTAAGACAGAAACGGTTTGTGGAAACTGTTCCAACAGGACAGTTGAGAGTCCAAACATCATGTTAGGGTCAAATACAACTAATCCACACTGCTGTGTGGATGTTCCTTATATTGAAGTTTTCTTTATAGGCAACTCTGGCAGGAATGGGAAAGAATCCATTTTTCACAAAAAGTGGTGGATAGTAACAAAGTACATTTTGGAGTATATTTAAGTACAACTATCTGATTAAGTAAAGAGTCTTATGACAAAAAAGATAATAGGACATTATAAACATAATAAATCATAGTACTTTGGATACTTAAGTTCATTTGAAAGCAAATTTTCAAATTTTACTTTGACTCAAGTAAAAGTTTAAGGGACACTTTTACTTTTACTGGAGTAAAACTTTACCGAGTTTATCTCTACTTACACTCAAGTACATGGTTTGTGTACTTCGTCCACGAATAATAGCTCCTATTTTATAACCTAGAAACTTGCGTGGGCAGTGCTGGAATTCACACTTGTCCAGCTTGACCTCATGTAATTTGTTTAGCACCTTTCAAACATATTAGAAATGTCTGCTGTTTGGGGACAAGAAGATCAGAATGTCATCCACTAATAAAATAAACTTTCTTTCTTTCGGCTTCTCCCATTAGGGGTCGCCACAGCGGATCATCAGCATGTTTAATTTGGCAGGTTTTACGCTGGATGCCCTTCCTAACGCAACCCACCCCATTTATCCGGGTTTGGGACCGGCACTAAGGCTTGTGCAACCCTAATGGCTGGGGTTGGTTCCCTGACCTGGTCGCTGATCCACTAATAAAATAATGGACTTATTTGGAAGTACTCGTGACAAGTCCGGTGAGACAGAAGGCATATTGACCAGACCAAAAGACATGACCGAGTATCTGTTGTGGACTGGCGTGATTATAAACGACGTCTTCCGTTCATCTACTTTTGAATATGAAAATGTTTTATGAAAATCTTCTCCTCTCACCTGCTTCAGTGCTGAAACAGCGGATCTTTGAAGTTTTCTTTGATGGCTTGGGATGGAATGAGAATATGCTCTTCTTCTTGGAGGGAAAAAAAAATGCAGGAAAAAAAACAGGAATCCTTTTCTATCTTGGCAGTGACTTGTTGGCTCACCTGGTCACCTGGTAAAATGCCGTCAACTTGAAATTATTGTAACTATACTGGAACTAATAGAATTAGTTGATTCCCCTATTTTCTGCCAAAAGTCTGAAGCATCGGTAGCAAAATCCATTGTTAAATTGTTTTAACCAAGAGTAATTTCTTCCATGCTTTTTTTCCTGAAGTGGGTTGATCACATTTCAGAATTCCTTCTTAAACCCTGTTAAAGTTTGTTGTAGTTTAGTCTGATCAAAGGTGACAGTTACCTTTGCAAGAGCTTTTCTCATTAGCAGTAATAGCACCAATTTGATGTTTTTTATATAGCTAAAGGAAAAAGCTTGCAATAAAAAACCAGAGCATTACATAGGGAAACCCTTGCATTTGCACATCTGAAAAACTTACCTCCATTAAATGTTTCGATACTTATACTAAGGTGTTGCATTGGCCGTGACTCCCCTTTGCAGATTTCCTCCACAGTGGCTGAGGTGGACTTAGTAAAGTTGCTGAGCACAAGTCACCAACTGGCCCTAAGATGCCTTGGTTAAACAAAGACTGCATACTGGATCAATCTTCTTAGTCTGCTATAATGTAAAAATCCATACCCATTGCTCCTAACCAGAAAGTCCACATACTTAAAATCAAAACCAGGCCAAAGTGAAAGACAATAGTCCAAAGAATTTCCAGATGCCGAGAACTAATCCAAAGAGATATTTGTTAACAAGGCACGGGTCAAACACAATCATCAACAGTATTTCCCAGAAGCAGAGTACAAACCCAAAGACTAATTTATTAACAAGGTAAGATTCAGACATAATATTCGAAAGTATTTCCAGAACCGGTGTGCAAATCCAGAATATTTCAGGTAAACATGAAGATCAAAGACTACTTATTAGTGCTTCAGAATGAGGAAAATTGGCAAGGTTTTGCAAAGACACTCAGTAAACATCTGCATTATGTAAAGTTATTTTTTTTGAGGATATTAAACATCACAAATGAGTCTCAAGAGTTTGTTAGCGGGGCCCCTTTTGTGGGGTCGCTGGCAGTCAAGACACATACCTGCTATGTTTTAACCAGAGAGTTACAATCTATAACTGAATTTTGTTCATTTCATATATAACTACTTGCCCACACCAACACACGTGAGTAAAATAATCGAAACTACAACATTGACTACATTACAAGTTAAAAGTTAGCAAATCCAATATGACTTAAGTAAAAGTATCTCATTTGAACATTACTTGAGTATTTTGCTCATATTGATCGTAGGTTTAAAGATATACTAATCCTCGACAAATGTTAGTGAAAAGCCAAAAAAGAACCAGTCAATTGAGTTTTTCTTTCCTAAGATTTGAACCAGTTGATTTGTGAGGGTTTTTTTTCCTTGTTCACCTCAACACTGCATTGACAACATTAAGATCAACACAACAGCCTCTTCAAATTGGCACAAAGCTAAAGCTTTTGGAAGCATATCTTTAATTAACAAATAAAGTTACAGAATCAGGTAACAAAGTAGAAAAACCATTAGTATTTAATTGACAAATAAAATTAAAGAAAATAATTCTAGATAAACTAAACCAAATATTCTGAGATGACTGACTGATTGCAAAATGTAAAGGTTATGGTCACAATTAAAATATAGTAGTAGAGAGTAAAAGTTGCTTATATGCTTGAAATTAAAAAGTACACAAAAAATTGTGTGGGATCCCAGTCCTGACCCATAGTCTCAACAAGCAAAATATCTAAAATATAAATAAGAAATAGAGCCTTTTATTTAGATATGCATTTGTCCCCAGTTAGATAGTATTAACCTTTTAGTATAAGTACTTATGTTCATATTTGGATAGATCCCTTATTATAAGAGGACATGGTGGCCAAATATTTTGGAAATCAATGTCTTAGAGAGCAAGCATTGCAGGGACTTGCTTTGTGTGGGTGTTTATATGTTTAGAATAATGTCTGTGTTTGTTTATGTGTGTATTTGTGTCTTTCGGATATGTTTTCTGGTGTATGTTCCTTCAACACAATAGGTACAGGAAACCTCTCTATGACAAGAGGAAGGGTGTGTTTGTGTCTGGGTGTGTGTATGTATAATTTGAGTCTATTGTCCCTGTTTTTTTCTTTCAGAGAGATTCTTAGCAACAGTATCAGCTGTCCAGTGAAAAAAAAACAACAACCTTGACCCAAGACTTGCTCACTCTGTAGTGCACTATTTTGGATAGGTGACTATTAATTGTTTGTGAAAACACCCTGGGCTAGGTTAGTGAACCAAACCATTTTCCATGAAGGTATTTATCCAATTACACTTACATTTGGCAGACACCATTATATACAGAGTAACTGAGCAGTTGACGGTTGAAAGCCTGGCTCAGGGGCAAAAGCAAAGGCAGCATGGTGATGCTGGGATTTGACCTCTGAATAGAAATTCAACCTCTTAACCACTGAGCTTCCACTCCCCCTCTGCCCTGCCTTCTGACTTGGGGTTCAGGCTCCACCCACTTTGTGCTATCTGATTGATTGTCCACTTCATGTTTATTGGTATACGACTACATGGGAATCTCAAGGTATGCAAAGTGGTATCAAAACGTTTTGAGACTAGATCTGTTTACAAGAAAGTACTTTATTCATCTGTGTTTACACACTATCACCTTTAGGCCCCTTGCACAACAATACAGCGCTCCCAGTATTCCTGCCACTTCTGGAATGTGTCCTGGAAGTCTTCTTTTTAAAGCGTGTCAAGCATGTGACCTTTTTTGATTTGCACTGGATCTCTGCAATGGTGTCAAAACGGTGACATTTGAGCTGGATCTTTATTTTCGGAAAGAGGGCAAAATCCACATGAGCCACATCCGAGATCAGATGAGTTGTTCAGAGATGATCATCATGCACAAGTTGCCGAACAGTTTCGACATTTTCGGAAGTTGAGCTCGTTGAAGGTCTTCCTGATTTCTTGCCGTCTTCCAGTGATGGTCTTCCACTTTTGAAGCATGCATGCCACTCGAAACATCTCGAACGACTCATTGCAGCGTCGCTGTATATCAAACCTATGCCATGTCGAACGTATTTGTGGCAGATCTGCCCCGTTTCATGCCGAATTTCATGTTTGCTCTTTGTTCTGACTTGTTGTCCATGATGAAATCGCAGACGTGGTCAGAATAGCACCAGTTGTCACCATAAGTCTTGAAACTTTTTGATACCACCTCGTAGATCTTTTACATAAGGGAAAGGTTCCTGCCCAGATACACGATTCTACTGATTTTTGAAACTTAAAGTATTTGTACAATTTTGTCAGATCGCTATCGTCGTCGTAAGAGCAAAAAATCTTAAATCGAACCAGTCTAACTCGGGAACCATCTGTACTAATTTTACTGGCCGGACCTGATGGACTTACTTACGAGGAAAGAATTTTGCCAGTTAAGTAACAGGGAAGCCAGGCCACCCTACCAGATGACACACTCTGAGTTTCAATTTCAATTAAAAAC
>NC_060895.1:3041598-3049098 GCF_014805685.1 Silurus meridionalis | reverse complement strand
AAACCTGTTCCTACATGACAATACCCCTGTGCACAAAGTCAGCTCCATGAAGATATGCTTTAAAGGGGTTGGAAGATATGAAAGATTTTCCTGCCATATAGCTCTGACCTCAACCCTATTCGGCTGAACTGGAACCCCAGGCCTCCTCACCTTCTCCTCCATCAGCCCCTGATTTTACTAACCCCCCTTGTGGCTGAATGAATCACCACAAATCTCCTGAAAATCTCCACAAAATCTAGTTTTAGGTGTCCGCAAACTTTTGGCTTTGTACAAAGTCTCTGAGGCCAAGAACGTTATGAAACATTGATGGGATTATTCAGTATGCTCGATATGTCGAGCTATCTGAGGTAGAAAACCAGATTTGGCAGAACTGTGCAAACAATAGTTAAAAAAGGGAACAGGTTTAAGCCCGTTTTTGGTTTGTTGTTTCTTTAAGGAAAAAATTGAGTGTAAGTTATTAAAATTAAATGTTTTCCCACATTTTTATTCACATACAGGTGCAGTTTGTAATTGTTCCATTAATACACTAACCTCTGGTGTTTTTGTGGACGTTTTTCTAACTTTATTAACTTGAATAGCTCATTAAAGCTACAAATCCTGAGGTAAAAATAGGTCCAAATCAGTTCAAATCAGTTTTTAGATGGTTTGCAGCTAGCGAATGTTAGCCACAGTGCTGCTCAATGCTCTGTTTTTTTAGGTCAGAAGGTAACAGCAGTTGACAATCAAAGGACACCACAAGCGGTATGGGCGCTCCAAAAGAATGGATTAAAAAAAAATTGTGTAATCATCTATAAGGTGAGGTTTATTTAGCAATTTCAGTTTTAGAGATTTGTATCAGCTTGAGGTAAAGCTGTAAGGTTACTGACTCGGGAAGTTCAACGGGACATCAAGGACCTCATGTTTATACGTCATCACAGATGAAAAGACAGTCAACAATTGCACACAGTAGTTAATGACGCGTATTGTGTGTTTAGTGTTGTGTTTGTTGTTTGTGAGGACATATTCCTTGGACCTTTGATGCTTTGAAACGTTTCCTGATACATAAGTTCAATATTTAACTTTAATCAAATGTAATACTTCATACCATCTGTCTCTCTTTCTGGTATATGATAGTGGACAAGAAGTGAGGTCAGAAAAACAGGAAAAAGAGTCTTCCCTTGACTTCACTATAGGAAAACATTTACTTCCCATTTCATAAAGCGATAGAGGATATGCTTTTACAGTAAGTTTTGACAGCCCAGCATATTACCTATAACCCTCCAGGTTTTCACTGTCACATGAGCCACGGCGTAACTTAGAACCTGGGCTGAATTTGTTTGCGTTTCTTTCTCGTCCCCAGTCCTCTGATTGCTCTGCTACCTTACTGTGCTCAACTGTTTAGTGTTTCACCCTGATTGGATGATTTATTCATTACATTACACGTTTTTGCTCTTTCTTTGGTTATGCAACTCCCACTTTGTTGTTCCTTAATGTGTTCTAACAATGATATCGGGGTAACTGGGCAACCAAACTGGGCAATTAAGACATGAGTGTCTGAGCTCTGTCTGTCCCTCTGTCTCTCTGTCTCTCTGTCTGCGTCTGTCTGTCTCTCTCTGTAATGGCTGATGACAGGTTGTGTCATTACTGTATTATAGTGGCTCCTGTCTCGAGGAACGTGAGACCTTGTGTATATATGTGTGTGTGTGTGTGTGTGTGTGTGTGTGTGTGTGTGTGTGTGTGTGTGTGTATTGTCTTTTGTGTCGTTCCTATTCTTAGCCTGATGATATTACAAACCTGCTGGTAGTTCACATCATTTCACATTCCGTGACCTGGACACACACACACACACACACACACACACACACACACAAACACACACACCCTTTCAAGTCGACTTTTGTGCCGAGCTGTTGACGGAGGAGCCATTTACCATTTTAGAGCTGCAACCCCAGACTGTCTCTCTCTATCATTGGTTTTGTGTGTGTGTGTGTGTGTGTGTGTGGGGGTAACCCAATATCACAATTCCCAACACAATGAGTCCATTTCAGCCCCTCCGTTACACTCCTCTGTTACTGTTCCACTTTTCTCTCTATCTCTTTTGTAGAGGTGTAACTCTAACCCCTCCTCCCTCCTCCTGAAACCCCACCCTATCAAACTTTAGTGTTCATCCTCAAACACATACATGCACACACACACACACACACACACACACACACATGAGCATGTCATTTCAAACCCATCTATACACTTTGCTATGTAGTACATTTTTTAATGAGTATTTTTTGTCCTCAAATCTGATTGGTTAAAAGGTAAAAAGTGTCCGTATATTTCTGATTTGAATATTTCAGGTTTAATTGTTCTCAAGTTCTAGTCGGTCCTGTGGTGGATTTAATGTTCAGAAAATAACATGAGAAAAAAATATAACATGGGAAACACTGGTGTTTAATTTGTTAGGTTTCTGCCAGTCCTTTCTTCTTGTTTTTTTTTCCAAATTTCGAGGCTCCCCTCGTGTTTCAAAATTCTTCATAACCTTCAAGCAATAATTCCATATCACGCATATCTACCTTTTTTAAACTGACTACCTGCATATCTTTCCCCACCAGGGAACCTCCATTAACCTCCTCCATAACCTTCCAGTTTTCCTCCATCCTCAGCATTCTTCTACTGATATACCCCATGTCCCTCCTCTGGACATGATCAAACCATCTCATTGTCCCTTTGTTGCCTTGTCTCCAAAACGTCCTACCTCTCTGTCTCTCCAACAAACTTGTTTCTAATCCTGTCCTCCATCCTTATCCCTCCTGATGGAAATTGCAGCAATTTCAAGAGCGGTACTGTAATGAGGATCTGCATGCAGCAGTAAAGCATGGTGGCGGTTGCTTGCAAGTTCAGGGCTGCATTTCTGCAAATGAAATTGGAGATTTGATCAGGATTAATGGTGTAATTTATTCTCAGAAGTACAGGCAGATATTTCTCCATCATGCAGTACCATTAAGAATTTTCTTCAGCAGGACCGGAGCTGAATCATACAGCCGACGTCATTAAGAACTATCTTTAGCAGAGAGAAGAACTAGGAGGCCTGGAAGTGATTTTTGCCCTAACAGAGTCTGTGAACATCATCGAGTCTGTCTGGGGTTATGTGAAGAGACAGAAGGATTTGTGGCATCCTGTATCTTTAGAAGATCTGTGGTTTGTTCTCCAAGGGTTTTGAATTAAAATACCTGGGGATTTCCTTCAAAAACTTTGCAAGTGGACCTAGAGGAACTGATGCTGAAGAGTGGATGCTGCCAGAACATGATTACCACAATTAGATGATATTGGATGCTAAGTCCTAGTGAAGGTTTAGGTTAGTCTAGACTAGTTAGAATGTCTTTGTGTTAAGACTAAAGAGGTAATAGTTTAGGGTTGAAGCATTAGGGATTAGGGATTAGGGTTCTAGGAAGAAGACGCAGCATTTGAAAGCTGATGGAGCATGTGCTCATCGTAACCGTGACAACTAATCCCTGTCTGCTATCACAAACACACACACACACACACACACACACACACACACACACTCACAAACTCACTCACACACACACAATGGGCAACTAGGCAGCTGTAGTGTGTGTGTGTGTGTGTGTGTGTGTGTGTGTGTGTGTGTAAGAACTAGGGAAGCTTGTTTTCATTTGTTATTTTGTGTGACAGAGAATTGTGTGTTGTGTGTGTGTGTGTGTGTGTTGTTAAATATACAGTATTATAGGTTACGTATTAAATTTTACAAGTGAAAGGTAGTGCGTGTAATGCCACAGAAATTACATCATCACTGTGTGTGTGTGTGTGTGTGTGTGTGTGTGTGTGTGTGTGTGTGTGTGAGTGTGTAACGTGTCCTGCCCCGAGGCTACGAGTGGCCGGGGCCATGCTCTGTGATTGACAGGTGAAAGGAGAGAAGCTCTTTCCCGCTACTCACCTATTGTCTCTGCTAGCGCTCCATCAAATACTTGTCCCACACCCACACACACACACACACACACACACACACACACACACTGAGAAAGGAAAGAAGCAGCAAGGCCACTTTGGCCAATGAGTCATATTAGGTGTGCAAGTGTTTGGTTTGTCTTCTATTCACCCCACTCAAATGCTTTCCAGGAGCCTAGGATCTGATTGGCTAAGTCACTAAGCGGTCTTTCAAGGCTAGCTAGCTGGTAGAAGCTAGGTATTAAATAAGCTAGTTGTGTTACAGTTAAGGTTTGAGCAGAAAGCTACGTTTAAAATAGCTAGCTAATCAGGTACCAGCGACCATTGGTCACATTCTTAGCAAAACCTTGGTGTCTGAGACATCTGAACACGTTTTTTCGAACTACTGCTCACGCTCGCACAAAGAAAACCGATTATCAATTTTTTCCACATGCAAAACTGCACATGGACAAAAATTTGTGGACCCTTTTGGAACATCCCATTTTACATTTAGTCTCAATGTGCTCTTATAATGAGCTCCACTGTTCTTAAAAGATGTTCCACTACATTTGGTGGAGATGTGTGAGATTTAATTCAGCAACAAAAGAGTGTTACGAAAGTCAAGTACTGATGGAGGTGAGGTGAGGAGGCCTGGGGTGCAGTTCCAATTCTTTCCAATAGTGTTGAATAGGGCTGGAGCTCCATAGCAGGAGATCTTCCACATCTTCCAACTGATGGAAAACATTTCTTCATGGAAGATTGATATGTACTTCTTTCTGAACCTCCCATTCCATAGTAAGTCCCCATTTCCTGTTATAACACTTCTGGAAAGATGTTCCACTAGATTTATTGGAGATTTTGAGATTTGCAGAGATTTCATTCCACTACAAGGGTGTTAGTAAAGTCAGGTACTGGTAAAGGTGAGGTGAGGTGAGGTGAGGTGAGGAGGCCTGGAGTGATGTTAGAATTCATCCCTAAGGTGTTCAATAGTGCTGGAGCTCCATAGCAGGAGATCTTCCACATTTTCCAACTTATGGAAAGCATATTTTCATGAAGTTGGCATAGTGCACAGGGGCATTGGCTTGGTGGTGTTGGGATTTAAACTCACAAGCTTCTGATCAAGGGTCAAGCATCTTACCCATCATGGATGCTGGTAGGTCACCCATAATTTGTTCCTGGATACTATAGAACAAGCTAAAAAAAATTGAGATGTTGTCCAGTAATTGTTGAATGACCAGTTATTTAGCAGAGACATGAATGTTAGTTACAATCACTCCGAAATGAGTGTATTACATTATATGAGGTATGAAGTTCATCATGTACGTGTTGTGTACAGAAGTTCTTCATGACGTTCTTCATGTACATGAGAAAGATTTGGATTCTGAGAATCTTTACACACATTTTTTCATTTTGGGGGCCTAGAAGACTTTTCTAGTAACTCCCTGTCCCACCGAGGTGTTTTTGCACGTATATATATGTGTGTGTGTGTGTGTGTGTGTGTGTGTGTGTGTGTGTGTGTGTGTGCAGCTGTTTGGCCTGACTTGTGACTCAGAAGTGCTGACACTGACACAGTTCTTATTTGGAAAAGAGTCAGAGGGGTGGAGGTATTACCAAACCTGTGTGTGTGTGTGTGTGTGTGTGTGTGTGTGTGTGTGTGTGTGTGTGTGTGTGTGTGGGTGTGTGTGTGCTCATATGAGAGCCAGACAAGTCTCGGTTGGCGATCTTCGATTGTTCCACAGAGCCATAGGACTCCTATGTATACACAGTTTTACAGTACACACACACACACACATTCACACACACACACACACACACACACACACACTCTACTTCATCCCTTGTATGTATAATATTTATAAGGACAATGAAACAAGAAAAACAGAGGTCTCTATAATGTGTGAGTGTGAACAGTAGAAGTGTGTGTGTGTGTGTGTGTGTGTGTGTGTGTGTGTGTGTGGGGAGAGAGAGAGAGATTCAGAGAGCCAAAAAAGCTAATCGGACCATTGTTCCACTGAGACATGGAATTTTAGCTCTTGCCAGATTCCCAGGAACATGAACACACACACACACACACACACACACACACTCTCTCTCTCTCTCTCTCTCTCTCTCTTTCTCTTACACTCTGTCTCTATCTCTGTTTTTGTCTCTCACACTCACACACACACACACACACACACACTCGCTCTCTCTCTCTCTCTCTCTCTCTCTCTCTCTCTCTCTCTCTCTCTCTCTCTTTACACTCTGTCTCTATCTCTGTTTTTCTCTCTCTCTCTCTCTCTCTCACACACACACACACACACACACACACACACACACACACACACACACAGACATTTTAGACCTAATATTATTACATCTGTAGGCAGGAAGAAGTCTGTGCGTAACTGTGTGTTTAAGTGCTGTTGTATGTTCCTTTACTCCGTCCACTTTTTATGTGTGTATGTGTGTGTGTGTGTGTGTGTGTGTGTGTGTGTGTGTGTGTGTGTGTGTGTGTGCAATCTGTAACACAGGCAGCAGAACAAACTAAACACAGCTGCCAATTCAATAGTTTACATTCAGTGCAGATTCGATCTCCATCTGTCTCACTCTCACTGCCTCCATCTTCATCTTCCTCTTTTACCGCCTTTTCTTCTCCGTCTCTGGTTTCTTGCCCTTTTCTGTTCACTTCGTTTTTTTTCCACTCGCTTCTTTCGTGGAAACGAAATGACCTCATTTCCAGGCCTCGCTTCTGTCAGTGGCCTTCTTTCTGATCCTTGTCGCCACCAAGCCACCCGTTTTCTGTAGCTGCTGCTTGGTTGATGGCTCCAACTTACACGTCTTTAGATCATCATAGACCAGTATGTGCAGGTGAATAGCAGTTGTGGAAGAACCCTTGAAAACATCTTCTCCAGGAACCTTCTTCTCCAGGAACCTTCTTCTCCAGGACCTTCCTCTCCAGAACCTTCTTCTTCAGAACTATCTTCTCCAGAACCTTCTTCTTCAAAACCTTCTTGCTGAGAGTTAGGGTTTAAATTGCTTCCAGTAATTTAATGGCTTGATGTTGACCATCATAGATTGGCAAACATGGGTTCTTCTGATACATCAGCTAGGGGGACAACAGGATACCTTTATTAGACAGTGTCCTCATGGAGACGTGACCACTGTTGGCTTCTGATCCCTGTCTAAGTAGCTTCCGTTCTGACACTAAGCCACTCAATTTCTGGGTTGGTAGCTCCAACTCAAACATATTCAGATCATCTTAGTCCAGTGTGTGCAGATGAATAGAACCTTCTCCAGAACCTTCTCTCCAATAGGATGTCCTCATGGAGACGAGACCACTAAAGACAGGATGCTAGACAGAGAGTCTATTTGACCACCACTACAAACCACCACCACCGCCAGTATCTTGGTATTGCCATTTGTTTGGCCATTTAAGACTTATGACAAATTGCCCGTTGTGGTAAGAGCTAGGATTACGGCAAGCATGAAGGGTCATAACGTAGGTGCCAGGTTTGCAGTATAAATACTCGGAATGACTAAACAAGCTCAGTAAATGCTGAGGGTGTGTAGTTCTGGGATGGCCACTGGCTGTGGTATGTT
>NC_060895.1:3026598-3031598 GCF_014805685.1 Silurus meridionalis | reverse complement strand
TTTTGCTCTGTCTGTATACACTCTCCAATTGAAGGTTCATAAGATTCACCTTTGACCTGTTTTATAGAATTTAAATAGATTATCGGTTGATCTGATGTAGTTCACTCGCCTTCATTAGTGACAATCAAGATTCATCTGCACAATTCAACAATTCAATTCAAATTTACAAAAAAAATTGAATAGAAATTTTAGATGACAGATGATGACAACTAGTTTAACCCATGACTTATACAATAAATTGATGCTGAGATGTTTTGGGGGTTAAAACTATTCAGGTTGAACCAGTATAATATATTCTGATCAACATGAACATAAACAACTGATAATGTAGGAAACAGCAGACACTTGTACACAATCGATTAAATGAATGCACTAATGCGTTCACAATTTGATCAAATCAACGAAAAAATTGTTTTTATGATGTGTACTAAATAAAGTGACTAAATAATGTGGAGGTTGAACAAGTAGTTTTGAGAATTTTATTTCCGATCTGAGAAATGCTCCTAAGCAACTAAAAAAATGAAATATAAAATTCATCATGATAAATTATATAAAAAATACTATGGTACCAGTTTTATTTAAAGAATATTATTGAAAATGTATATTTCTGAGTTTACTTCTTCTTCTTCTTCTTCTTCTTTCGGCTGCTCCCATTAGGGGTCGCCACAGCGGATCATCCGTCTCCATACCACCCTGTCCTCTACATCTGCCTCTTTTACACCAACTACCTGCATGTCTTCCCTCACCACATCCATGAACCTCCTTCTTGGCCTTCCTCTTTTCCTCCTACCTGGTGGCTCCATCCTCAGCATTCTTCTACCAATATAATTCATGTCCCTCCTCTGCACATGTCCAAACCATCTCAATCTCGCCTCCCTCACCTTGTCACCAAAACATCCTACATGCTGTCCCTCTAATAAACTCATTTCTAATCTTATCCATCCTCGTCACTCCCAATGAAAACCTCAACATCTTCAGCTCTGCTACCTCCAGCTCCACCTCCTGTCTTTTACTCAATGCCACTGTCTCTAATCCATACAACATTGCAGGTCTCACCACAGTCCTATAAACTTTCCCTTTCATTTTGCAGATACCCTACTATCACAAATCACTCCTGTCACTCTTCTCCACCCACTCCACCCTGCCTGCACTCTTTTCTTCACTTCTCTAACACACTCTCCATTACTTTGCACTGTTGACCCCAGGTACCTGAATTCCTCCACCTTCTGAAGCTCTTCTCCTGCAACCGCACCACTCCACTGCCCTCCCTCTCATTCACACACATGTACTCTGTCTTACTCCTACTGAGTTTCATTCCCCTTCTCTCCAGCGCATATCTCCACCTCTCCAGGCTCTTCTCAACCTGCTCCCTACTCTCACAACAAATCACAATATCATCCGCAAACATCATAGTCCAGGAGACTCCTGTCTGACCTCGTCCGTCAACCTGTCCATCACCACTGCAAACAGGAAAGGGCTCAGGGCCGATCCTTGATGCAGTCCAACCTTCACCCTAAACCAGTCTGTCGTACCTACTGCACACTTCACTGCTGTCACACTGTCCTCATACATGTCCTGCACCACCCTCACATACTTCTCTGACACACCTGACTTCCTCATACAATACCACAACTCCTCTCTTGGCACCCTGTCGTAGGCTTTCTAAATCCACAAATACACAATGCAATTCCTTCTGTCCTTCTCTATACTTCTCCATCAACATTCTCAAAGCAAATAAGGCATCTGTGGTGCTCTTCCTCGGCATGAAACCATACTGTTGCTCACAGATGGTCACCTCTTCTCTCAGCCTGGCTTCCACTACTCTTTCCCATAACTTCATGGTGTGACTGATCAACTTAATTCCCCTGTAGTTACTGCAGGTCTGCACATCTCCTTTATGCTTAAAGATCGGTACCAGCACACTCTTCTCCATTCCTCAGGCATCTTCTCACCTTCCAAAATCCTGTTAAACAATCTGGTCAAAAACTCCACTGCCATCTCTCCTAAACATCTCCACGCTTCTACCGGTATGTCATCTGGTCCAACCGACTTTCCACTCTTCATCCTCTTAATCGCTGCTCTCACTTCCTCCTTACTAATCCTATCTACATCCTGCTTCACCAACTCCACATCATCCAACCTTCTCTCTCTCTGATTTTCCTCATTCATCAGCTGCTCAAAATACTCCCTCCACCTTCTCAACACACTCTCCTCACTAGTCAACACATTTCCTCTCCATCCTTTACTGCTCTAACTTGCAGTACATCCTTTCCAGCTCGGTCCCTCTGCCTGGCCAATCTGTATAAATCCTTTTCTCCTTCCTTAGTGTCCAACCTCTCATACAGCTCCTCATATGCCTTTTCCTTGGCTTTCGCCACATCCTCTTAACCTGCTGCCGCATCTCCTTGTACTCCTGCCTACTTTTCTCATCACTCTGTCTATCCCACTTCTGTTTTGCCAACCTCTTTCTCCTTATGCTCTCCTGCACTTCCTCATTCCACCACCACGTCTCCTTGTCTTCCTTTCTATTTCCAGATGTCACACCAAGTACTTTTCTAGCTGCCTCCCTCATCACTCCTGCAGTAGTTGCCCAATCATCCAACACCTCCTTAACACCACTGAGCCTCTCTCTGACCTCTTCCCTGAACCTCACACTACACTCTTCCTCCTTCAGTTTCCACCATCTTATTCTTCTTTCAGTCCTCACTCTCCTCCTCTTCTTCTTCGCCTCCAAAACCATCCTACAGACCACCATCCGATGCTGTCTAGCTACACTGTCCCCTGCCAACACCTTACAGTCTCCAATCTCCTTCAGGTTGCATCTCCTGCATAGCACATAGTCCACCTGTGTGCACCTTCCTCCACTCTTATCGTCACCCTATGATCCTCCTTCTTCTTAAAATAAGTGTTCACCACTGCCATTTCCATCCTTTTAGCAAAATCTACCACCATCTGCCCTTCCACATTCCTCTCCTTAAAACCATACCTACCCATCACCTCCTCATCACCTCTGTTCCCTTCACCTACATGCCCATTAAAGTCTGCCCCAATCACCAATCGTTCTTTCCTAGGTACACCATCTACCACTTCATCTAATTCACTCCAGAATCTTTCCTTCTCCTCCATCTCACAGCCAACTTGTGGAGCATAGGCACTGATGACATTTATCATCATCCTTCAACTTCCACCTTCACGATCATCACCCTATCAGAAACTCTCTTCACCTCCACTACACTCTTACTGTACTCTTCCTTCAGAATCACCCCTACACCATTTCTCTTTCCATCCACACCATGATAAAACAGTTTAAATCCACCTCCAATGTTCCTGGCCTTACTCCCTTTCCACTTGGTCTCCTGAACACACAGCATATCTACCTTTCTCCTCTCCATCATATCAGCTATCTCTCCCTTTCCCGTCATAGTACCAACATTTAAAGTACCAACCCTAACCTCCACTCTCCTGCACTGCTCCTTTCCCTGCCGTCTCTGTAGACGTCTTCCTCCTCTCCTTCTCCTCCTTCGGCCAACAGTAGCCCAATTTCCACCGGTACCCTGTCGGCTAACGATACCTGTGGCGGTCGTTGTTAACCCGGGCCTCGACCGATCCGGTATGAAATTCTCATTTGTGATCCGCATATTTGATTTGGCACATGTTTTACGCTGGATGCCCTTCCTAACGCAACCCTCCCCATTTACCCGGGCTTGGGACCGGCACTAAGAATGCACTGGCTTGTGCCTCCCTAATGGCTGGGTTATATTTCTGAGTTTACTCCTAGAGAAAAATATAAAGATGTTCTTTTTTTGGGTGAATAAATGTTAAAAATCTTTTTTTAACAATTATATTTAGATGGTTGGTGAGTTGTAGTTGTAAATTGTGTGTATGAATGTAATTTAAATTGTGAATAAAAATTTTCCTCAGGTTAGCAACATTAGCTTTGGACAAGCCTCAGAAAATCTCACGCGCGTAATGACGCAATGGCGTTGCGGAGGAGGGGGGCAAAGGAGGAGGAATAGATTCACGCGCATGCCCAAAGCGCGAGCTACGCCGTCGTTGTGGCAACCTGGTCAGCTTGGGGACCGGATTTTCCAGGCTGCTAGCTGAATGCCTCAGCCTTACCTGCTTTACATTTAAATACACCGTACCACCTTCATTTATATTTATAGTTTATTTCAAAACAAAAATAAAAGCTTTAACCAGTGAGTCGGCGGTAAGTTTCGCGAATTACTGCATTTTTTTCCTGCTAGCATGGCTGAGTTTGGTTGGCTAAGCTAACTCTGAAGGGAAACTAGCCTGGTTCCTGAAGCAGCATCATTAATGAAGGAAGACTGAGGAGAAAATATGAAAAAACATTAAGAAATATAAGAAAAATGTTATGGAAGATGGAGGAATAGTCTTTTACTTCTCCTCTTTTTTTTTTTGACTGAAAACCAAAAACAAATCTGAAAAAAAGTTAATCAGATTGTATTGAAAGCACAGATATCACATTATAACCCACATAACGAGGTATAAATATATAATAAATAAATTAGATTTATTATTAATGGTAATGAAACATTTGTATATTTCAAAAATTATGAAATAGTTATTCAGTGGTTCATGGTGGTACATCTGTGTAATATACACTGTATCATGAAATATGTGTGTATATATATATATATATATATATATATATATATATATATATATATGTGTGTGTGTGTGTGTGTGTGTGTGTGTGTGTGTGTGTGTGTGAGAGACAGAACCATGGCCCCGATGCTGGATGATGACTCCCGGAAGCTGTTCCTCCTCACCACAGTGGGAAATTATTTCAGCTTGAAGACGTTGCCGAAATTCGCCACCTGCACAGAAATTGACAACTTCCTGGACGACGCAAACGAGTTCCTGTTAGCCGCGAGCACAGACGGAGACAGGGTCCACTTTTCCAACAGGGTGAGGGAGACGATGAGAGGATGGAGTGTGTGTCTGTGTGTGTCTGTTTGTCTGTCTCTCTCTCTCTC
>NC_060895.1:3001598-3021598 GCF_014805685.1 Silurus meridionalis | reverse complement strand
GCTACTCGACTACTGCAGAGGTGAGACAAATAGGTTTTTCAACAAATAAGTTTTTTATATACCCAACACTTGCTTTAAAGCCTCACATGCTTTGGCTGGTTCATCAATTTAAACAGCAATAATCATAAATAGATTACACATGATTATAAATCAATTACATAAAATAGCTATTTCTCTATTATAACTGCTTATAGATAAATAATCCAAAACTAATTTCCGATGCATACAAAATAATTCATATCTATAAATTTTGCCAGTGGTCCATTTTTCATTTTGTATAATTATATGGAAAATATCAAATAATTTGATCTAAAAATGTATATTTTAACCCATTGTCTTCTTCCATTTGTAAATCTGCTTTTTGGCCTGGAACGTTTGCCCAAACACACCAATACATCCTTATTATTCATACGGAGAATGATGTTCGTGCATGTTTGAAAGTAGTGCCATCCTAATTTACATAGGTTTGTGCACATGGATGGAAATGGTGACTGGATTGTTGAGGAAAAATAATACGGTCTTATTAAACTTCTCCCATTCAACCTATCGGGATAGGTTTAATAAAAAATATAAATATATAATAAACATATTCAATCATTCTGTAGTCTTCATTATTTGAGGTACCAACAAATGGCCTGTACCTTTTGAACAAAGTGGCTCATAATGGAACAAAATATCGATCAGATACTGCGAGAACATTGGAACCTGTTGGGGCAGAATCTGGAGTGTCACCAAATTATTATTTTTTTAATTATTTAATAATAATTATTATTATGAATTATAGTCAAAACATGAGGTTAAACCACTGTATTTATAATAAGACATGCCCTCATTATGGTTGCAGGACTGCGTGCTGATTTCGACGCCCGATGCCACGGTATTCCAGGAGAGAAATCCGGACCTTTGGTGGGCAGGAACCTTCCCGAGGTTGTTAACAACATAGTCTGGGTCAGACAGCTGCTAATGAAGGTAAAACACTCACACACACACACACACACACACACACACACACACACACACACACACACACAGAATAAATTCAACAACACATTGATTAGTCCTTTGGATCGTCTATTTATAATTCTTTGTGCACATTTAAATAACGAGTCTATCACGTGTGTTTAGGTGGAAGACTCTTTAAAGATGGCGGAGGCTCTATCATCAGACCTGGCAGGCTTTCGTGCCTTCATGCAGTTCTGTGACGAGGTTCTCGAGCAGCTGAGGGCGTACGAGCAGGAGCAGTTTGACGACTGGACAAGAGACTTAATCTCTGGGTTATCGGATCCCAAATCTGGAATTAGGTGCGCACACACACACACACACACACACACACACACACACACACACACACACTTCTTTTGCTAGTCCTCTGAGAACCTCTTCATTGACACAATTGTTACTAACTAATTACTGCATATACCTAAATCTATCACCTTAACTGAAAGGAACATTAAAAAAATAAAAGTTGATACTTATATATCATAATATAAAAACAAGCCCTCAAACACAGTTGGTTTGTGGCAATATTGCATTTTTTTGTTTTTTTTGTTTTAGTAAGTTTGCAAAGGAGCAAAAAATGTCCTTTGGAACTTCATCTGGGGAATTTTTCCAAGTCGGAAACGTACCAGAAATTTATGGGAATTCATTAGAAATTTGGGGGAGATTTATATAAACTGTACCATATACAAACATAAAAATAAACTTTTATTTTGATCATAAGCTGACATGCAATGCAAACTAATAAAGATTTTAAAAAATGAGATTTTTTTTTTACTTTGATTTAATTGTAACTGTAGTTTTGTTGCTTACGCACAGTTTTGGTTGTAACCAAAAATATCCTATAAGTTTTTTTTTTTTTTTTTTGGCTAACCTGCACTTTTGTAATTTCCAGTTTATTTCCATGAATTCCCGGTAATTCCCATGGAAAGTTTTCAGTCTCTATATTTTAGTATATTTTCAATTTAAGTTGAATTAATATGCTGGAAACAAAATGTATCTGTGGGCCAAAATCGTTGTGTGTGATTTTGTGTGTTTGTGTGTCTACATGAATTCAGTTTGCAGGCCAGCAGCCGTGTAATGGAGCTGGACCACGCAGATGGAAAGCTGAGGGTTCAGTACTCTGAGCGTTTGGTGAGTTTAGTGAAGGAGGTGAGACAGCTCTCTGCACTCGGCTTCACCGTTCCAGTCAAGATCCAACAGGCAGCTGGCATCGCCGAGAAGTTCCACAGGCAGGCCCTAGTGCTCAAACAGGTACACGGACACGTCTTCATCATCCATCTCATCATCTCAGCTCATGGTGGTGGGGTTTTTAATTTTTTTTCTTTCTTCAGAAAAGTGATGGAAGTTTCGCCCAATGACCGAAAGTTCACTTTATGGACATTTTAGAATATTGTTCTGTGTGTGTGTGAAACAGGTGGCTCATTTCTACAACACCATAGACCAACAGATGATTCCATCCCAGAAACCTATGATGCTGAATTACGCTTTGGCCTTTGAGCAGGTTATTAAGGTGAGACCATTACTACTAAAATTACTACTACTAATAATAATAATAGTGCATGCCAGTCGAGGCCAGTGGGGGACAAAGTACACAAACCATGCACTTGAGTAAAAGTAGAGATACACTCAACAATAAATCTTGAGTTGAGTTGAATTGAGTTGAAGCCATGCCTTGTAAATCGATCATTTCTTGCTAACGCTGGAACCGATTTGCCGCAGGGTTCTTGTGCGAACCTTCGAGAGGGAGGAGGAAAAGCCTTGCAGATAACGTGGGACAATCCGAAAGAGTTGGAGGTCTACATTAACAAGCTCCAGAGTGCTGCCGAGAGGCTCTCAGCCCAGAACCGGAAGCTCCGCAAGTGGCACACCGACTTCACTGACAAGGTGATCACACGCTTCCCGATTAACAAGGGCAGGTTTGTTGGGCGTACGTGTGCTGATTGTCGTATGTGTGTGTGTGTGTGTGTGTGTGTGTGTGTGTGTGTGTAGGTGGTGACGCTGATGGGGGTTGATCTCCTGCGGCACCAGCAGCGCTGGAAGGAAGGGCTGCAGGAGCTCAGGGCTGGATTCGCCACCATCGAGGCTCAGGTATAATAAATAAACATACATTCATAAAATAATTTATAAATATAATATATATAAGTATATATGTATAATTATTTAGATGGAGCATAAACCATGGGATGATGGAATGGGCGGAGTCACACAGCACAATCTTCGGTTTAGTGTTTTAGATATGTTTAGCAGTGTTTAATGTGTGTGTGTGTGTGTGTGTGTGTGTGTGTGTGTGTGTGTGTGTGTGTGTGTGTGTATGTGTGTGTCTTGCAGGGTGTCCGAGCGAGCGATATGTATGCATGGAGGCAGCACTGGAACCATCAGCTTTATAAAGCCCTGGAGTTCCAGTACCAGTGCGGACTGGAATCGCTCAACAAGAACCTTCCGGAAATACACATCGACCTCGTCTTTAAGTACGGGTTTGGGTTATTGTGCGATTCGTATATAAGGGTTTGTTGCATGGTGTATATGTGAGTGTGTGCAGAAATGTGTTGCACTAGAATGTGGACTGTGTGTGTGTGTGTGTGTGTGTGTGTGTGTGTGTGAACTCCCAGACAGGGCCGTGTGCAGTTCCGGCCCGTGTGTGAGGAGCTGCGAGTGAGGTATTACAGAGAGCTGAAGCGCTTCATTGGCATCCCCAATCAGTTCCGAGGCGTGCACGAGAGTGACAAGGGGGCGGAGCTTATATTCACCACCATGATTGCGAACAACTCCCGAGCCTTCATCACCATCTACGGTAACGCCGAGCAACTATTCAGCAGGCTGCAGCAAGTACAAGACAGGTTCAGGGTGAGCACACACACACACACACACACACACACACACACACACACACACATATCTATATATTTATATATATACCTATATACATTAAATCATGTCTGTTTTTTTCTTCTGTTATTTAATGTATAAAAGGTTTTTTTGGACACTTTATACACTATTTCAACAAAAGTATGTGGACATCTGGCCATCAGGTGCTTCTTTTTAAACATTCCATTCCACATTTGCTCTTATAATGAGCTCCACGCTTCTGGGAAGATGTTCCCCTAGATTTTTTGGAAATTTTTAGATTTGTGTGAGATTCCATTCTTCCACAAGGGTTTTAGGTACTGATGTAAGTGAGCTGATGAGGCCTGGGATGATGTTCCAGTTCATCCTGTTCAGTAGGGTTGAGGTCAGAGTTCTATAGCAAGAAGATCTTCCACCCACTTGAAACCCATGGAAAGCATATCTTCATGGGGTGGCTTTGTGCACATTGGCTTTGTCGTCCTGGAGCATTAACTGCTCCACTAGTGTTTGTGGCAATTTTATGGAGATGTGTGTGAGATTTCATTCATCCATAAGGGTGTTAGGAAAGTCAGGTACTGACGGAGGTGAGGTTGCTCAAAAGGGTTGAGGATCAAGATCTTCATTGAGCTGGTTTTGTGCACATGCGCATTGTCATGCTGGAACTGGTTTTGGTCTCCTAGCTCAAGTGAACTGACCTCTAAAGACATCTTATATAATTGTGTGCCTCCAACTCTGTGTTAAGAAGAAAATATAAATGCTTGAAAAAAAGCATCTGGTGCCATTACACTGTAAAATACATTGTCCCTGAGTGGGATGATCTCATCTAGGGGTTCTAGTGGGGTTGAACTTCTGAATTCTTACTGTCCCTTCACTCTATAGATCTTTCTATATAGAGATATGTAGGTGTTCAGTTCTGGGTCTTTCCCAACTATGTATTAAACTAGGGGGCTACACCAGTGTCACCCTAAATGACTGTATCTGCATGCCTTTTTGCAATAGAGTCCCACTTGTGTAGGTGTGTGTAAGTGTAAGTGTGCGAGTGAGAGAAAAGTCAGCGCAGTCCGCGGCGTACATGTTTTTGCGCTGCATCCCTTTCACTTCCTCTTTCTGATCTTCAAAAGGAGCTCTGACTCTTGGTTTCGGTCTTGCGGTTGGACACTTTAAATATTTTTTTCACTTTCCATACCTAAAAAACGCACACGCGTGTAATCACACACACTCCCACTTCTCTGTCTGCTCTGATGAACCGAACACGCAAGCGCCATTAATACGCTCTCCCAGCATCCGTTTCTTAATCGGATACGTGTCAAAAACCACACGTTCACACCACGATACACTATAATGCTGTTTAAATTTCGTCATCGAGAAAGATAAAATGGTGCCATGATAAAAGACTGGGTGGGAAACACTTTTATTGTACAATTATAACACTTTGGCCTGCGGATCCTGATTCGAAATCAGGTTAGAAATTCCTGGGGGTATGTAGCTTGCTAGATAGAAAAATTAGCATTTATTACAACAGCACAGAGAATGAAAAGTGATTCCGATTAATCGGGCTGATTTTTGTCATTTTTTAATTAATCACTTATATCATTAATAATGGAATCGGCCAATAAAAATCATCCATCATATAACTGATTTCTAAATATTGCCACTGGCCAGAAAAAATGTATTCAACCTCTTATTTACATTATAGATGAAGGATACGAAGAAAATCAACATTTTATTACTGCTTTTGCCTGAAAGCCAGCTTTATTTTGTTCAGAAGACCCCTCAGGTCGCTGGTGATCCAGGGTTTGTTTTTAAGGGAAACAACACACCATGGTGGGCCATCAAAAAAAAACCTTCTCTGCTGAATCACTGACTTACAATACATTTTTCCCCATGAATATGTGTTAAGTTCTTATCATCTTAGCATCTGTAGCTTCAAATCCATGTCACTTGAATCTGTTGCCTTAACCAGATTTCGAGTTGGAGACACCAGGGGCCCTCTAGCATGTGTCCAATAACATCTGCATTTTCAGGTCTTTTGATTGGACGGTCAGAGCTCGCAATCTGCCTCTGTTTCAACTGCTGAAAAATATTTCTGACAGAGGAGAAGAAATCGATTTAGTCTCAGATACACTTACAAGGACATTTACAAGTGTGTGTGTGTGTTTGTGTGTGTGTGTGTGTGTGTGTGTGTGTGTGTGTGTATAGGAATGGGTCGTGCTGGGACAGGTAGATATGGAGGTCCTGGTGGAGAAATACCTTCACACAGTACAGGACTGGGAACGAAACTTCCGAGCCCTCAAAGCGAAAGGGAAAGAGGTGGACCGTCTTCCCAGGTGAACCTTCAGTCTTCAGAAACACAAATGTTCTATCATTTTAATAAAATAACTTTTTTGGTCATTTTTTTGTACTGTGTGTGTGTGTGTGTGTGTGTGTGTGTGTGTGTGTGTGTGTGTGTGTGTACGCAGCGTCGAGAAGGTAGACTGCTTCACTGTGAACTGTGAGCCAGTGAAGGCCACGATTGAGGATTTGATCCAGAAACTGTTTGAAACCATGCTGACAGCTCTGAGGAAATCCATCCAGGGTAACATGCAGAGTTTAGCATTGGGTGGAACTGGTGTTTTTTTTTCTGTTCCTTAAAGGAAGAACATAATGTGGAACATTTATGATGCACTGCTTCCACCTGCTGGACGAATACAGAAAACCGATTAGAGGATAGAGACGAATTTATATTGATAGAGATTTCAAGTGTGTGTGTGTGTGTTTGTGTTTAGGTCATATACAGACTGTGGACTCATTTGTCAGCAGTGGGATGACTACATTATCTACAAGACCACAGAGCATAGAGGAGATCGGAGAAGCCAACTCGAAGCACAGTCAACTCCAGGCACAGAAACCTGAGGTTCTTTCACAATTATTTACACAGGCTCCTCAAGAAGGATCCTCAAGGATCTAAATCAGTCCAAAGCCTCCCTCTACATTGTGGAGGATATGTTTAAATCTTCAGGCTGTAGGAATTAAATTCACACACATAAAAGCAGGTGAAGGTTTAATTTCAGCAGATGATGGAGGCCAAAGCTCAAGTTCTGGTTAATTTGCAGCAGATTGAGGAGATCAGGTTTCAGTTAATGTTGTATGTAGGTTTTTGATTAGTTCTAGCAGGTGGAGCAGATCAAGGCTTGGTCAGTGGTGTGTATAAGTTCTGACTCGGGTCCCGCAGTCAGAAGAGGAGAACCGGGTTTTTTTTTCTGTAACGTTACTGAAATGTTTCTTTAATGTTTTGTGCAGATTCTGGATTAGTTCCAACAGATGTAGGAGATCAGGGTTCAGTTAATGTTGTGTGTAGGTTCTGCCTCAGTTCCAGCAGATGGAGGAGATCAGGGATCAGTTGATGTGTGTCGGTTCTGCCTCAGGTCCAGCAGATGGAGATGATCAGGGATCAGTTGATGTTGTGTGTAGGTTCTGCCTCAGTTCCAGCAGATGGAAGAGATCAGGGATCAGTTGATGTTGTGTGTAGGTTCTGCCTCAGTTCCTGCAGATGGAGAAGGTCAAGGTTCAGTTGATGTGTGTAGGTTCTGCCTCAGTTTCAGCAGATGGAGAAGATCAGGGTTCAGTTGATGTTGTGTGTAGGTTCTGCCTCAGTTCCAGCAGATGGAGGAGATCAGGGATCAGTTGATGTGTGTCGGTTCTGCCTCAGGTCCAGCAGATGGAGATGATCAGGGATCAGTTGATGTTGTGTGTAGGTTCTGCCTCAGTTCCAGCAGATGGAAGAGATCAGGGATCAGTTGATGTTGTGTGTAGGTTCTGCCTCAGTTCCTGCAGATGGAGAAGGTCAAGGTTCAGTTGATGTGTGTAGGTTCTGCCTCAGTTTCAGCAGATGGAGAAGATCAGGGTTCAGTTGATGTTGTGTGTAGGTTCTGCCTCAGTTCCTGCAGATGGAGGAGATCAGTGCTGTAATGATGCTTTGATGTTGTGTTTAGGTTCTGCCTCAGTTCCAGCAGATGGAGGAGAAGAACAGGCTTCTTCGCTCGGTTGCAGGAGGGGGCGTCGACTCGATCAGCTCCCTCAGAGCTAAGTGGGACAAATTCGAGCTGATGATGGAGAGTCACCAGCTGATGATCAGAGAACAGGTACACGCACTCTCCTCTTCATCTTCATCACCCTGGTGATGATGATGATGACGACGATGATGATCTTGTCTCCGTGTCAGGTGGAGGTGATGAGGAGCAGCGTGACAGGTCGGATCAGCGTATACTTCCAGGAGCTGCAGAAGTTCCGTTCTCGTTGGGATCAGCTCCGCCCCTCCGATGATGTCACCGACTCATGTGACCCTGACGTCTTGCAGCGCTGCGTGGAGCGAGTGAGGGAGAAGAAGGAGGAGTTCAACGAGCTCGAGAACACGCGCACAAAGCTTTTGTACACGACACACACACACACACACACACACACACACAATCACTACCACATTTTTTTATTTTGATATTAAAATACTGGACAAAATTGTTCATACCTGTGTGTGTGTGTGTGTGTGTGTGTGTGTGTGTGTGTGTGTGTGTGTGTGTGTGTGTGTGTAGGGAGGATTGTGAGCACTTTGGCCTGGATATTCCCGACACGTCTCTTGCATTGGACACACTGCACGACCTGCAGCGATGTTCAGAAATGTGGAGCCTGTACGAGGAGTTTCAAAACACACTCAACACCAGTGCGCAGCAGGACTGGATCAGCTTCAGGTGCACACACACACACACACACACACACACACACACACACACACACACATCTGTCTTAATGTCATTGTGAGGACCGTCCTCTGTAACCCTTAGTAAATAAGTAGGTTTCTAAAAATGGTATTAAATCCGGAAAACTGAAAAGATGAAGGATATCAGGACTGATTCAGGTCTGGCAGATGGAGAAGAACAGGGCTTGATTTTTGCATTGATGTTGTGTGTAGGTTCTGCCTCAGTTCCAGCAGTCAGAAGAGAAGAATCGTTTTGTTTTTTTTAAACGTTCTGCAACATTAATGAAATGTTTAATTTATGTTGTGTGTTGGTTCTGCCTTATTTACAGCAGATGGAGAAGATCAGGGCTTGGTTTATGTTGCGTGTAGATTCTGCCTTAAATCCAGAAGATGGAGAAGAACAGGGCAATAATGATACTTTTATATTGTGTGTAGGTTCTAGCTTAGTTCCAGCAGATGGTTATGCATGTTATGTAGGTTCTGTCTCAGCAGATAGAGAAGATGCAATTTATGGACAAAAGTTTGTGGACACCTGACCAGAAGATTGGTATGTGCTTTTTTTTTGTTAACGTCCCATTCCACATGTAGTCCTTGTTTGCTCTTATAATAAGCTCCATGCGTCTGAGAAGATGTTCCACTAGCTTTTTTTGCGGAGATTTTGTGGAGATTTGTGAGATTTTATTCTGCTATAAGGGTGTTAGTAAAGCCAGGTACTGATGAAGGTGGGGTAAGGAGGATTTGGGTGCTGTTCCAGTTCATGTTGTTGAGGTCAGGGCTCTATAGCAGGAGATCTTTCACCTTGTCTATGGAAAGCATGCTGGAATAGGTTTGGATCTCCTAGTTCAAGTGAAGGAACAATGTGATCCACTCTTTTCCTTACAGGAGCAGGACACAGGAGTTTGAGGAGTTGGTGTTCATGTGGCACGAACGCCTGAGGAAGCAGGAGGAACACAACACCATGACAGTGATGCTGCAGAAAGAAGTGGACAAGTACAAGGTCTGGAGATTTTCCAAAAAAATGCCTGAATTGAAACTAGTGGCTTTACAGGGACCAAAAGCAGTGTGTGTGTGTGTGTGTGTGTGTGTGTGTGTGTAGGCTCTAATTCCTGTGCTGAAGTATGTGAAAGGTGATCATCTCTCCCAAGATCATTGGCTGGACCTCTTCAGACTTCTTGGTCTCCCCAGAGGAACCATGCTGGAGAAACTCCTGTTCAAAGACCTGCTGAGTGTCTCACAAACCATCATAGATAAAGTCCTAGAGCTAAAGGTATGTATACACTGTATATATATATATATATATATATATATATATATATATATATATATATATATATATAAATACACACACACACACACACACATACACACACTTAGACTTGACTACACATGTAGTATAGTAGCGGACCTGTTCTGTTTATTCATGCGTGTGTGTGTGCGTGTGTGTGTGTGTGTGCAGGACCTGAACAGTCGTGCTCATGCAGAGGTGAGTATCCGGGAGGCTCTGCGTGAGGTGGAACTGTGGGCCGCTGGAGCGAGTTTCTCTCTCACCGAACACACGAACAGCACCGGCGCACACGTGAGCCTCATTCGCGAGTGGAGAGACGTCATGAACCAGGTGAGAGAAAGAGAGATATGGAAAGAGGGAGAGAGGGAGAAATAAAGAGACAGCGATAGAGAGGGAGAGAGAGAGAGGAAGAGACACCGAAAGTAAAAAAGAAGTTACGAAAGAGGGATGGAGAAATAAAGAGGAGAAAGAGACAGAGAGAAGGAGTGAGGAGAACGACAGAGATGGAGAAAGAGAGACAAAGATAGAGGGATGGAGAGAGTGGGAAAGAGAGGAGATGGAAAAAGAGACAGAGAAATGGAGAAAGAAAATGAGAGAAGGAGGGTTTAGAGAGACTGAGCAAGGAAGAGAGAGAAATAGAGAGAAAGTGAGGCAGAGGGAGAAAGAGAGATGGATAGTAAGATAGAAAACTAGAGAGAAAGTGAGGCAGAGGGAGAAAGAGAGATGAAGGAATGAGCCGTATTGATCTCCTGATAGTTTATAACCTGTTGGTGTGTTCCTGTGTGAAGGTTGGAGATAACCGGTGCCTGCTGCAGTCTCTGAAGGACTCTCCATATTACCAGCGCTTCCACGACAAGGTCTCGCTGTGGGAGTTGCGTCTCTCCGACCTCGACGACTTCCTGCAAAGCCTCAACAGCATCCAGAGGAAGTGGCTCTACCTCGAGCCCATATTCGGGCGCGGCGCATTACCGAGGGAGCAGAGCCGCTTTCAGAGAGTGGACCAGGACTTCAGGTCAGGGGTCCTGTGTGTGTGTGTGTGTGTGTGTGTGTGTGTGTGTGTGTGTCAGCAGTATTGGGACTCCCGATTTTTTCAGCCTTGTGTGGTTGTTTACCAAACTGTTTCCACAAACTTGGACACACAGTCTGCTGACCTTTTCCCTTCACTTGAACTTCGAGATCTGGTCCAGCATGACTTTACTAACACCCTTGTGGCTGAATGAGCATCAATCTCAACAAACAAAATCAAAACCAAATAGAACACAATCTAGTGGAACATCTTGACACAAGAGTGGAGCTCACTCTAAGAGCAAATGTGGACTGGGATGTTAAAAAAAAATAAAAAATAAACAATTTTAGGGTCAGGTGTCTACAAACTTTTGTCCATATAGTGTATACCAGTGTGTCCTTTTTTATTTTAAATGTAAATCTTAAAGATCAAGTATAGAACTAATGGTCTTGAAATCTTCTTTGAGGACGAGAACCTTTTATTAACCGTTATTTCTATCAATTTTAAAATAGATGGGTAGACAGACAGACAGACCAAGAGACAACATCTGTATTGTATTGTTTTACAGTATTTTAAATACTGTTGTATGTATGTATGTGTGTGTGTGTGTGTGTGTGTGTGTGTGCGCACCTTTAGGGCTATAATGTCTGATGTTCAGGGAGACAACAGAGTGACGTCTCTGACCACGAGGCCAGGCATGAGGAACTCTCTGAACACTCTGCAGGATCAGCTACAGCGCTGTCAGAAATCCCTTAACGACTTCCTCGAGGTGCTGGATAGCACACACACACACACACACACACACACACACACACACACACTGAGCTATAAGCTTACGTAGAGCTTATCGGCTTCTATAAACATTACAACGATTCTTCTTTTAATCATCCCTGAGAGACCTCGTTGGGAATATGGTTTTCTGACCCCTATGTCCTTTGTGACCCTGTGCAGGAGAAACGCTCGGCGTTTCCACGTTTCTATTTCATCGGCGACGACGACCTGCTGGAGATCCTGGGCCAAGCGACGAATCCCGGCGTCATCCAGACACACCTGAAGAAGCTGTTCACAGGTAACGTGTACACACACACACACACACACACACACACACACACACACGTGTTATGATTTCTCTGGAATGTGTGTGTTCAGGAATGCACAGTGTGGACTTTGACTCGACCGGCAGCAGAATCACGGCCATGAGGTCCCTCGAAGGAGAAACGGTCCATCTGAGGAACACAATTGCCATCTCTAACGATGTCGAGGTTCCGACACACACACACACACACACACACACACACACACACACACACACACATATATATATATATATATATATATATATATATATATATATATACTTTATAAATGGTGTATAGACAATTACAATAATGGGATAATGCAACAAAATGTGTGTGTGTGTGTGTGTGTGTGTGTGTGTGTGTGTGTGTGTGTGTTAGGTCTGGCTCAGTGCATTGTCCGCGAAATGAAGGAAACCTTGAAACTGCTGCTGTGCGAATGTGTGAAAGCAGTGAAAGGGGGTGGAGTCGACCCCAATCGCTTCCCCTCACAGGTAAACTGCTCAGTGTTTGGAGAAGAAGTACATATGGCTGGGAAAGTCAGGTGTCCCAATACTTTTGCTTATACAGTGCAGCAGGCTATTAGTGCAATGACAAGGAAATATAGTAAAGATTGTGTGTGTGTGTGTGTGTGTGTGTGTGTGTGTGTGTGTGTGTGTGTGAGGACAGATCCTGTGCCTGGCTGAACAGATCCAGTTCACAGAGGATGTAGAAAGTGCGATCCGTGAGCAGAACCTGCACCAACTGGAGCTCGAGCTCACGGCTAAACTGGAGCACTACACCGACACAAATGCCCGCACCGAGTCTGCAGGTGTGTGTGTGTGTGTGTGTGTGTGTGTGTGTGTGTGTGTGTGGTTCGAACCGCCTCCTCTATTCTGTCCTGTTCGTATCCCCGCAGAGTCCACTGTGTTACAGTTAAAGCTGAAAGCTCTGATCCTGGATGTGATCCACAACCTGTCGGTGGTCCGGGAGCTGCTGGAGGTTCAGGTTCGCAGTGCGGATGACTGGGCGTGGACCAAACAGCTGCGTTTTTATCTGAACGCTGATCAGCGCTGCACCGCACACATGGTGGACGCAGGGTTCGACTACACCTATGAGTACCAGGTATTTATAATAAATATTCGTCTCCTCCCCTATTTTTTTGGCTGATTACGAAAAATGAACTTGGGATTAATCACAATTTAATCGCATATTTGTGTCTGTTTTAAATTGACCGTAAATTAATACTTTTTAAGTTTTTAATGCTCTAATCAGCACAGACAAATATGCATGCTTTATGTAAATGTGTGAATAAATGTTTGTTGCATTGAGGGTTTTGATTTCCCTTCTTTTATTTGTATTTATTTATATTTTTAATAAAAAAATTCTAATAGAAATGTCCGCATTAATCATACGTTAAACAAATTTGTGCCGTTAATATATATATATATATATATATATATATATATATATATATATATATATATATATATATATATATATATATATATATAGGGTGCAGTGGGTTCTCTTTTACTGAAGAGACGTATAAATTATACTTCAGGGTAACGCCCCTAAACTCGTGCACACTCCTCTGACGGATAAGTGCTACCTCACGCTGACTCAGGCCATGAGGATGGGTCTGGGAGGGAACCCGTACGGACCGGCCGGAACCGGCAAAACCGAGTCAGTTAAAGCACTGGGAGGACTGCTGGGCAGGCAGGTTCTGGTGTTCAACTGCGATGAGGTACTCTCATTCCATACACACACACACACACACACACATTCACACACACACACTCTACACATTTGGGATGTGCATCTCCATAACTGAGGCCGATGCGATTCGCATCTCGATACATTAAAGATAAATAAACACAGAGGTGGTAAAAGTCCACACATCCTTCACCCAGTTAGTGTCACGCTGGTAACTGAACCTCACATCATATTAATATATTAATATAAAAAAGTTTAAATTGTGTTACCTAATGAATGTATTCAGTCTGAACATCCACCATGTAGAACACAAGCAGAGTAAAGATGATGATGAGGTGATCAGGAATGTGTCCACGAATGTGAATCCACGTTAACCCCAGACTTCTTTTCACCTTCTGCCTGCTCATTGTGAGCTTCATAAACTAGTCTACATCTGTGGTGTGTGAGAGACTGGAAATGATACACCAGGGGACTGAAAAAGGCAAGAAACAGTTCAATGGGCTGAAAATGGCAAGAAAAAAATTGATGTCACCAAATAGATTCGAGTCTGTTTTGAAAATGTAAGAAGGAGAAAGTACAGATATTTGTGTAAAAAATGTTAAAACTGAAAGTAAAAAGTCCAAATAGATGGACGTTTTTTTTTAATAGACGTTTATTTCCTGTTCTGTCTGGAGGTTACAGCTCTGCCTCTGCCTTCTGTATTCTGTGACTCTCAGGAAGCGTCTCGGTCTGTAGCGTTGTATATACATATCAAATATTGCTCACAAAGGAGTGGTGACTTTCTAAAAATAAAACTCGAGCGGATCTACTAATAATGATTTATAAATAAATCGATGCAAACGTGTTAAAAGTGATTCATCGCGTTACGAATGCCAACTTCTATCCAATGCACACTTTTACAGATTGATGCATTACATCGTTCACTTTTATTATTGGTTTAAAAGAGGCAGATGTAGAGGACAGAGTAGTTCAGAGACGAATGATCCGCTGTGGCGACCCCTAATGGGAGCAGCCGAAAGAAGAAGATCGTTAACTTTTATGAGGATCAGTGAATCTTACTATCCCTACTACACACACACACACACACACACACACACACACACACACACACACACACACTCTCTCTCTTTAGGAATACACAGCAATGTAATTGAAGCAAAAGAACTCTGCCGACACTTTTTATCCATTTATCATTACATTTAATGTTCGACAAGACAAATTATTCTTTTTCTTTTTTCTCCTTCTTGGAAATAATGAGACTCTTGATCATGTGACCGTCCTGTTCATGTCTACGTCTTCACCTCCGACACTGGAGACTCCTTCCAAAAAAAAGTTCATCCTAGGAATAATTACAGATGTTTAAATCAATATATTCATATAGAGAGTCCCTGCTCAAGGTGTTACCATAGAAACGATCACGTGTTCACAATCTGCTGTTATATAATTTGGATTAATACCAAACTTGGTTTAATTAAAGCTGTTTTGGAGAAAAAAATGTGTGTGTGTGTGTGTGTGTGTGTGTGTGTGTGTGTGTGTGTGTGTGTGTGTGTGTGTGTGTATAGGGCATTGATGTGAAGTCTATGGGTCGTATTTTCGTGGGGTTGATAAAGTGCGGCGCTTGGGGCTGCTTCGATGAGTTTAATCGTCTGGAGGAAGCGGTGCTGTCTGCAGTCTCCATGCAGATCCAGGCAATTCAGGACTCTCTGAGACAGCACCGAGACTCCTGTCACCTCCTGGGCAAAGAGGTGTGTATATACGTGTACACACACACACACACACAAACACACATTCGCTTTTTTTTTCTCTAGTAGTTGACTTTTTTGTTTAACCTATTAGGTGGAGCTGGACCCAAACTCGGGCGTTTTCATCACTCTGAACCCTGCGGGGAAAGGTTACGGTGGCAGGCAGAAGCTTCCGGACAACCTGAAACAACTTTTCCGTCCGGTTGCCATGACGACCCCTGATAACGAGCTCATCGCTGAGGTCATCCTTTTCTCAGAGGGCTTTAAACAGGGGAAGGAGCTGGCACGCAAACTCACCGCGGTGTTCAACCTGGCCAGGTGAAAAAACACACACACACACACACACACACACACACACACACACACACACACACAGTTAGTGGTGTCCTGCCTGAATCAGTCCACCTAATACCATCATTATGATGCCACGGCTATAAAAGCATTAATATTGTAGAGAAACGCAGTAGAACAGAGAGCTGCATCACAGGAATCACATACAGCGAGAATGAATGTCATCACTAAAGCACGAAACCCAATAAACACAATTCAACACGTCTCCTTTCACTGGAGCCACAGCTGCACCTCCCACATACATCATCTCCAGCAGAAAAAATGATATTCACCTAAATTTTCCGATGGAAAGCTGATCTTACGAAAATCTTCCGTCTCCTTGTATTTCTTATCTTGATCGGATGTATTTCGACTTTATCCTCTGTGTACGTGTGTAGGGAGTTGCTGACCCCTCAGCAGCACTACGACTGGGGGTTGCGGGCTCTGAAGACGGTGCTGAAAGGCTGTGGGAATTTATTGCAGCTACAACGGAAACAACATACACAAGGTATTCGAATTATACGACAGTCAGGGGGAAGAAATGCGAAGCTTGAGATCTTTTTTTATTATTAACATTTAAAATTTTATATTATATAAAAAATTACATTTTACAAATAAAATAGAATAAATCGAATTAATTCAATACACTTTTTGATTATATTGATTAATATAAGTGTGTGTGTGTGTGTGTGTGTGTGTGTGTGTGTGTTTTATACATAAAAGATAAAATTTTATGTGGTAATTATGTAGTACTGATGTCTTTTACCTTCGCGCAGTGAGCGAGAGTGTGTTAGTGGTGCAGGCTCTGAGGTTGAACACACTCTCGAAGCTGACGTTCTCGGACGGCGCTCGGTTCGATGGCCTGCTCGGGGACGTCTTTCCTGCGGTGGACTTCAACGAAGTGCAGTACGAAGAGCTGCGGGTCGCCCTGCACGGCGCTTACGAAGAAGCGAAGCTTGAGATCATACCTAGTCAGGTCCACATGTATACACACACACACACACACACACACACACACACACACACACACACATTCTGTACAGCTGCTTTAAACAATGTCAGTTGTAAAATAGCGCTATAGAAATAAACTTGACTTGGTTTAACACACACACACACACACACACACACACACACACTGACTGGAATTGTTTAATGCTTGTTTACGTGGTGTATATCGTGTTTGTATAGGTGAGGAAAGCCCTGGAGCTGTATGAACAGATGAAGCAGAGGATGGGCGTGGTCATGGTGGGTCCGAGCGGCTGCGGGAAGTCAACCGTGTGGCGTTTGCTACGCGCCGCGCTGAAGCGTCTCGGCCTCATTGTGCAGCACCACACGGTCAACCCCAAAGCGCTGAGCCGGCAGCAGCTGCTGGGACACATGGACATGGACACGCGCGAGTGGAGTGACGGCGTCATCACCGCTGCCTCCAGGCACGTCATCCGGGAACCTCAAGGTAACCCCCAGTATACACGATCTTCTCTCCATGTTGTTGTCTCTTTTTTGCTCTTCATCCTCTCGGCCTCTCCACAGAGGTGAGCTCGTGGATCGTGTGCGACGGCGATATCGACCCGGAGTGGGTGGAGTCGTTGAACTCGGTTCTGGACGACAACCGGCTGCTGACGATGCCGAGCGGAGAGCGCATTCAGTTCGGCCCGAACGTCAACTTCCTGTTCGAGACCCACGACCTGAGCTGTGCTTCCCCTGCCACCATCTCCCGCATGGGCATCATCTTCCTTAGGTATGTAGAGGAGCATTGTGTAATGTGTGGAATTGTGTATAATAGTGTATAACTGTGTGTGTGTGTGTGTGAGACAGTGATGAGGACACTGATGTGAGCGCTCTGCTGAAAGCATGGTTAAGGAGAGAGGAGGCGGAAAACAGGGACAATCTGGAGATTTGGATTAATGATTACTTTCAGCGAGCCCTCAACTGGGTGTTCACACAGGTATACACACACACACACACACACACACACACACACACACACCTATGTACTAGTGATGTGCATCTTGATACAATACAATACAATACTCTAAAACTGTTCCCTGAATGCATCCCTTTGTCTGTTTTTCTCTCTCTAGGGTGAGTGTGTAGTCGAGACAAGTTTGGTCGGCGCTGTCTTGAATGGTTTGTCCCACCTGAGGGGTGTGAGCGAGCGGGCCGAGTTTATAGTTGGGTTGATCCGCGGGCTCGGAGGAAACCTGCACCTGAAATCACGGCAGGAGTTTGCCAAGCAGGTTGGAGCGTAGTCGTGGGCATTCGGGGTTTCAGTTCCAGAGTGTGTGTACATGCACAGTGAAATAGCCATTTGTGTGTCTGTGTGTAGGTTCTAAGCTGGGCAGGCGAGAGCCCTCCTGATCCACGGAACCCTCTAGATCTGAGCTTTAGCTGTGATTCTGGGCGCGTGTGTGCGTACGAGGTGCAGTGTAGCGACGGAGTGTGTGTGGAGGATTTTGGGAGTGCGCACACGCTCCCCGTCATACACACTCCACATACACAACATGCTCTGCACAACTTCACACACTGGCTCCAAGCTGGACATTTGCAACCGTTCCTGATGGTTGGGCCAGAGGGATGTGGCAAGGGGTATAAAACACACACACACACACACACACACACACACACACACACACACACACACACTTCTACACACACTTCTTTACATATTCACCCTGCATTTTTAGATCTCAGAGATACAAGTTTATGGCATAAACATGCTACATACTGTGTGTGTGTGTGTGTTTGTGTGTGTGTGTGTGTGTGTGTGTGTGTGTGCAGGATGTTGTTGCGTTACGCTTTTTCCAGGCTCCGTTCGACTCAGGTGGCAGTGGTCCACTGCAGCGCTCAGACCACATCAACGCACGTCCTGCAGAAACTCGCTCACATGTGTGTGTGCATCAGCTCCAACACACATCGCGTGTATCGGCCGCGCGACTGCGAGCGCCTCGTCCTCTACCTCAAAGACATCAACCTTCCCAAACCCGACAAGTGGGGGACCAGCAACCTGATCGCTTTCCTACAGCAGGTTTTGATTATTTCTATCTATCCATCCATCCGTCCATCCATCCGTTCGTCCATCCTTTATGTCTCTCTCCGTCTCTCAGGTGTTGACATACCAGGGTTTTTATGATGAGAGTCTCGAGTGGGTTGGTTTGGAGAACATCCAGGTTGTGTGTTCGATGTCTGTTGGAGGTGCTGTGGGACGTCACACACTCACCCCACGCTTCACCTCGATAGTGCGCATTTGCACCGTCGAGTGAGTCTCTCTTACACACACACACACACACACACACACACACACACACATACACACAGTAAATAATTCTACACTATTAAGAGAACATCAGCCATCATGAAGTGTGTGTATGTATATGTGTGTGTGTGTGTGTGTCTTTGCAGTTATCCTGATAGAGAGCAGCTCCAGACTATCTATAGCGCCTACCTGTCCCCGGTGTTGCAAAGAACTCTGGGTAACCATCCCACCTGGAGCTCCGCAAAGGTTTTTCAGCTCGCTGCCTCTTTGGTCCAAATCTACGAACAGGTTCGCACTGATTGGCCATTGGTCTGTGTGTCCGTGTATGTCACTTTCAAAACCTGACACGCTTGTGTGTGTGTGTGTTAGGTGAAGGCGAAGTTCACCGTAGATGATCACAGTCACTACTTGTTTACGCCGTGCGTTTTGACGCACTGGGTAAGGAACCTGCTCAGATACGACCTGACTGCAGGTAAGCGCTAATCCACTCACCCTACGATCTGAAACCTGATACACGCTCGTACACTGTACATTTGCATCTAGGGACACTAATTAGTCCTAGTTATACACTATAGCACTATTCGGACAGGACTAGTTTTCCAAACGACGTTTGAGTTAGAATGTTTTTCAGCCGACGTCTGTCATTTCATGTATGGATTCGGACGGGACTAACATCTCCGTGTTTATTGTGGAGGTAGAAGTGTCTGTGTTTTACATGTGGGTGTTGCACAAGACCTCTACATCCATTATTGGTGCGCAGAAAGCAGAAATTTGAATACCGGCACGCTAGGGTTAGTACGGTAGTTCACGTTCACCAAAACACACAAGTAAACGCGTTATGGTAAAAAACCTTTTCGCCAATCACAGACATTCGCATTCGGACGGGATTAGAAGATTTCTCAGAGGAGCGCCGAGTTTGCTAAAAAACAGTAGGTAATTTGCTCTGGAATTTTTACAGAGGTCGTGTGAGAAAAAGACAGACATGGCAGATTCGGACAGGATTAAAATCACAAAGTACCTCTGTGAAACAGAAATTTCTCT
>NC_060895.1:2984098-2996598 GCF_014805685.1 Silurus meridionalis | reverse complement strand
AGCCGCTGCTCCTTTAGCCGCATGGGTGAAAGCCAATGTCCAGTACTCTCATGTCCTGGAGAAGATCCAACCACTAGAGGCTGAGCACGCAGGACTGATGGAGTATGTATACACACACACACACACACACACACAAACACACAATTTGAGCTGTATGTCCTTTCAAACCCTAAATACTTGAAATATATCTTTTTGTGTGTGTGTGTGTGTGTGTGTGTGTGTGTGTGTGTGTGTGTGTCAGAAACCTACGCAAGACAGAAAGTCGGATGAGTAAACTGGAGGCCCAGCTCAACTCAGTTGGAGAAAGAGTGTCGGAGCTGAAGGACAAGTAAAAATTACTTTACGGGGTTATTTGGGACACAGCCGGAGTTTTGGAAGTGTAGGACACGTTGTACCTGTGTAGGGGTTAGGGTGTGGGGTAGTGTTTAGGACAGGGCCCAATAGACCTGAAACTATATCGGTTAAGGTTTTTTTGGTGTGTGTGTGTGTGTGTGTGTGTGTGTGTGTGTGTGTGTGTGTGTGTGTGTTACAGGTTTCAGCGTCGTACAACAGAAGCTGCGAAACTAGAATCGGAAGTTAGCCGAGCTCAGGAAACCATCAGCGCCGCGGAGAAACTCATCCACCAGCTGGACGGAGAACACACTCGCTGGAGCACGCAGGTGTGTGTGTGTGTGTGTGTGTGTGTGTGTGTGTGTGTGTGTGTTTGAGATTAAATAAATATGTTAGTGTGTGTGTGTGTGTGTGACTATATGGTAGGTTCATTTTGTGAGAGTGTGATTTATATAAATAAGTTAGTGTGTGTGTGTTGTGTGTGATTATATGAACAGGATGATCTGTGTGTGTGTGTGTGTGTGTGTGTGTGTGTGTGTGTGTGTTGTGTGTGCAGGTGGATGAAATAAGCGAGGAGCTGAAAACTCTTCCGAAGCGAGTGCAGCTGGCAGCAGCTTTTATCACCTACCTGTCAGCTACACCTGAGGATCAGCGCAGAGCCACACTGCACAGCTGGATGGAGCACGCTGGATTGCAGAGTATAACACACACACACACACACACACACACACACACTACACTGTGATTTCTTTGTGTTTCCATGTTCCTGTTAAACTTGATTCATATTACTGACAACTGGACTCAAATCCTCCATCTTCAATTTAAACCACAAATGTCTTTCTGGTTTGTTCTGCAAGATTCTGCCATGATCTTTTTCAAAATTCTCTGAGGATGGTTTGAACACAAGTATTGGCACCCAGATTCTGTCTGCTTTTTGTTGTGTCGCAGATCACCATAAAATCGCCCTGAACACTAATCGATGTCCATTCTTTTGCACACTATACACTATATGGACCAGAGAAACCAGACAGAGCACCCTATTCCACATTTCAGTTCCCATTTGCGTGTTATAATAAGCCCCCTAGAGTTTGTGGAGACCTTCTGAAGATTTTGTGGAGATTCTCATCCACAAGGGCATTAGTAATGTCTAGGGACTGATGTAGGTGAGACCTGGTGTTTCGTTACGATTCATCTCAAAGGTGTCCAGGAACGTTAAAGCTCCATAGCGTGAGATCTTACACATCTTCCAACCCATGGAAAATATACTTTAATGGAGCTGGCTTTTTTCACTGTAGCAATGTCACCTTGGAACAGGTTTGGGTCTCCTAGTTCAAGTAATGGGAACATGTGATGCCTTAAGCTGGTGATCATCCTAAATTCTATTTTAATGCTATAAACCTTTTGACTTTGGCGCCGCCTCCCTCATGCTCCAGTGTTCTTGTTGGCAGAGTTCGATTTGCGCCGTTTCCTGTGCTCTGAGAGTGAGCAGCTGATCTGGAAGAGCGAAGGGCTGCCGTCTGATGACCTGTCCATTGAGAACGCCCTCGTTATTCTGCAGGTACACACCCTCACACACACACAACACCACACTGTGACACAGTATCTTCTCATTCTTGACTACATTATAAATTCTGACCACAATTCTAAAAAACTTTAGTTTCTGATGGGCCAGCAGACGGAGATGCAATTCAGTATCACTGCTATACACCCACAGGCCACACCCATTTACTGAGACTAACAAGCACAGGCCATACTCATTTTACAGACACTAACAAGCACAGGCCACACCCATTTTACAGACACTAACAAGCTCAGGCCACACCCATTGTACTATTACTAACAAGCACAGGCCACACCCATTTACAGGGACTAACAAGCACAGGCCACACCCATTTCTTTGGACCAACAAGTAAAGGCCACACAAATTTTACTGGGATGAACAAGGACCAACAACGCCTTCTTTACTAACACATAGAGGCCACACCCTCTTTATAAACCGAGTAAAAAGCCACACCTCCTTTATCGATTTTTGATTGATACATGCAAGTTTCATGATTCACATACACATCTGTTTAGTTTATTTCAGGACACCATCAATAAGGTAATGTGTGTGTGTGTGTGTGTGTGTGTGTGTGTGTGTGTGTGTGTGTGTGTGTGTGTGTGTGCATCTGTCCATGTATCACATTGTTAGCGTGTTTATTTTTGTGTTTGCATTGTTTAATAACATCCTCACTCATTGTGTATTTGTGTGTGTCTGTCTGGTTGTCTGTCTGCCTGCCATTCTCATGCCACCTCTTTAGATTGCTGCCTTAAAAATCCGGGTAAGAAACCCCTCCCCACATACACACACACACACACACACACACACACACACACACACGCACGCACGCACACACACACACACACACACACACACACATACACACAGACAGAGAGCAATAAATGTTTAATTGTTCATCACCAGGGTTTAAATAATGAATGATTTAAATTTTGAATCATGATTAATATAAGGCCGATGGTATTGGGAGACCTGTCTTCTCCAGCCATCTATGCTTTCACAACAAACTGTTCTTGTCTGTCTTATGGTCAAGTGTCCACAAACTTTTGTCCTTATAGTGTATAAACTGCTCTCTTTCTCTCTTTGTCTAGAGTGTGGCGTGTCCGTTTCTTATAGACCCGTCCTCTCGTGCCACAGAATGGTTACGCACCCACCTTAAAGCACATCGCTTAGAGGTCATCAACCAACAGGTACACAACCACACATACACACACACACACATGCACACACACTCTCTCCATCTGTCTGTCTACTTCTCTCGTTCTCAGGACTCAAATTTTATGACCTCGTTGGAGTTGGCGGTGCGCTTCGGAAAAACTCTGATAATCCAGGAAATGGACGGCGTCGAGCCTGTGCTTTATCCTCTGTTGCGCAGAGACCTGATCGCCCAAGGTGAGTCCTCCGTTTTTACTTTTTCGTTTCCGTCCATCCCTTCTTTTCTCACAAACACAGGCCACACCCATTTTACTTGTACTAACAAGCACAGGCCACACCCATTTTACTAGCACTTACAAGCACAGGCCACACCCATTTTACTAGCATTAACAAGCACAGGCCACACCCATTGTACTAGTACTAACAAGCACAGGCCACACCCATTTTACTAGTACTAACAAGCACAGGCCACCCATTTTACTAGTACTAACAAGCACAGGCCACACCCATTGTACTAGTACTAACAAGCACAGGCCACACCCATTTTACTAGTACTAACAAGTACAGGCCACACCCATTTTACTAGTACTAACAAGCACAGGCCACACCCATTGTACTAGTACTAACAAGCACAGGCCACACCCATTTTACTAGCATTATGCTGCCACAGTCCCTCTGCCTCGATTCCAGATTGTCATGCATGTTTGTTTCATTAGGTCCTCGTTACGTGGTTCAGATCGGAGAGAAAGTCGTTGACTATAACGAGGATTTTCGCCTGTTTCTGGCAACCCGCAACCCCAGCCCATTTATCCCTCCTGATGCTGCTTCTGTTATAACGGAAGTAAATTTTACCACCACCAGAGCAGGACTGCGTGGGCAGGTAACACACACACACACACACACACACACACACACACACACACACACACACAGTCTGTAATCATGATTATAGAGAATGTGAAAGTGTTCCAGAATTATGTGTTGCTCAGTTGCACAGTTGCGTGTGTGTGTGTGTAGCTGTTGGCATTGACCATCCAGCATGAGAAACCGGAATTGGAGCGAGAGAAAACCAGACTGTTGCAGCAGGAGGAGGAGAAGAAGATTCAGCTCGCACTGCTGGAGGACTCACTGCTACAGGTACTTGACCACATCTCCCAGTGTGCTTTCTGTTCATGGGTGCGTACCATGATAGCAGGATCGCATGTGTCCGTATGACTCTGGCAACGTCTAGCACAGAGATGCAGAGCTTTACCTGAGATTGAGGGTAGCTCCAGTTCCAAAGAACATGTCTCATTTGGGTCTCAAAGCACCATCAGACAACATCTACATTAACAGTGTCTTAACCACTGAGCTACCAAGACCACCTGACCCTCACCCCCTTTCGTGCACATTCCAGAGCCACAGGCTTGAACCACCCTAGAGGTCGACTTGGTTGAGAGGTCGGTACAGAACAAAAGGAAAATGACTCTTCATATAAAGAAAGTAGAAAACTGTCAGTATGGAGTTTTGCTGATAGTGCCAGAAATCAAATAGACCTCCACTAATAACCTTTACTGAAGGCTTTTTAAAAGGAAGGTGACTGTAGGAATTTGCAGATTCGCACCTGCCCATGACATTCGTATCTACTTTCCAATTTAGGTCTTTTTTTTCCCCCTTCTTTTTAAGAGCACTTTATTAATACCAAAAGGAACCACTATGAGAAATGTGATTTGTGTGAGATTTTATTCCGACACAAAGGTATTAGAAAAGTCAGGTGCTGATGTAGGGTGAGGAGGCCTGGGGTGATGTTCAATTCATCCGTGTGTGTGTGTGTGTGTGTGTGTGTTTAGACTCTGGCGACAGCTCAAGGAAACATCTTGGAGAATAAGGAGCTGATCGAGTCGCTGAATCAGACGAAAGCGAGCAGCGCTCTGATACACACCGCGCTCACCGAGTCACACAGACTGCAGGCTTCGCTCGATCAGGTGGGAGCAGGACATATTCCCGTAAATTCCAAGAAACTTTCCTTGGGAACGTCATCTGGGGGGAATTTGGAAAATATTCAAAGTTCAAAACTTACCAGGAATTGATGGGAATTAATGAGAAATTTGGGGAAATATATATAAACATAAATATAAACATTTTGTTTGGTCATGAACTGACGTACATGCAAACTAATACAGATTTTTTTTTTAAATGACGTTTTTGTCAGTATAATTTTGTTGCACAATAACTTACACACAGCACAAGGGAGTTTTAAACATAAACTAATGTAATATTCACGTAATTTACGTGTTTTGTTTTTTTTAAGAGCAGGATTGTAGAAATGATGTGCATCAGGAAAGTTTTCACAGCACTTCAATTTTTCCACATTTTATATTTCAGCTTTATTTCAAAATGATTTCAATTCATTATTTTCTCAAAATTCTACAAACAAAACCCCATAATGACAATGTGAAAGACATTGCAAATGTATTCAAAATAAAAGAATGTAAATACACATGTACAGTATTCACAGCCTTTGCCACGACACATTTCAAATTGAGCTCAGGTGCATCCTGTTTCCACTGATCATCCTTGAGATGTTTCTACAAATTGATTTGAGTTCACCTCTGGTAAATTCAGTTGATTGGACATGATTTGGAAAGACACACCTGTCTAATTACCAGTTCATGTCAGAGCACAAACCAAGCCATGAAGTCGGAGGAATTGTCTGTCACAGGACAGGGGACAGAAAACTTTCTGCAACATTGAAGGTCACAAATGAGCACAGTGGCCTGGTTTGGAACCACCAGGACTCTTTCTATAGCGGAGCCGCATGGCCAAACTGAGCGATCAGGCAGAAGGGCCTTAGTCAGGGAGGTGACCAAGAACCTGATGGTCACTCAGAAAGAGCTCCAGCATTTCTCTGTGGAGAGAGGAGAACCTTCTAGAAGAACATCCATCCACTAAAAGGCACATGACGGCCCACCTGGAGTTTGCCAAAATGCACCTGAAGGACCATAAGAAACAACTCTTTGGCCTGAGTGCCAAGTGTCACGTCTGAAGGAAATCAAGCATCACTCGTCACCTTTTTCATGTTTTTTTTTTTTAAATATACATTAAAATATACAATGACTTTTTTTACGCTGTCATTATGGGGTATTGTTTGTAGAATTTTGTGGAAAAAGTGCTATGACGAACTGTATATTCCCTGTTATAGGTTAATCTGCGATTTGGTAAATTCCCAGTTTATTCCTATTAATTCCCATGGAAATTGTCTGGTCATGAAAATATCTGGAATGTTGCAACCCAAGGAGAAATCAATGCAATAACGCAGTAATGCGGATGTCCTCTTGGGGTCAGCAAAGCAACGCGATTTACCCATTTCTCCCTTTCCCTCTTTCCTTGTCTCCCTCTGTCTCGGCGCAGGAAAGGGACGCCTATCTGCCGTTAGCTGAAAGTGCTAGCAAGATGTATTTCGTCATCACGGATTTATCTCGCGTCAATTGCATGTACCACTTCAGTCTGGCCTCCTTCGTCGGAATCTTCCACCGAGCGCTTCAGACTCAACAGGTACACACACCGTTTCACTGACACACTCACGTCATTTCTGGGCTTTCACAGTTCCAAGACCCAGAAAACGTTCACGATTTGAGGTTTGAGGTTTGAACACATTTGGACGAAAGCCTACACACCGCTACTGTTGAACCTCCTCGATTTTCTTTTCCTGAATTTATTTTCTGGGCTGTGAAGAACCGAGCCAAGCGTTTAACATCGCACGTGTGCGTGTGTGTATGTGTGTGTGTGAGTAAGTGAGTGTGTGTGAGTGAGTGTGTGTCGGAGCAGGCTGCATGAAGAATGATGAACGGCTTTTAGAGACTAGAACAGGAATTTAAAGGAAAAATGTGTGTGTGTGTGTGTGTGTGTGTGTGTGTGTGTGTGTTTTTATTTTTTTATTTGCAACATTGAACATTATTACTGAAGTCATCCAAGAATGAAAAAATATGGTTATAAAAGAACGAGATCATGTACGGAACTATGGGTTGTTTTCTGAATCAGCCTCATGGAAAGTTTTTTCAACAGTTTTAACTAATAGAGTATTGAGTTCTTGTTGGCTGCTTTTCCTTCACTTTTGAGGTCCAGATCACAACTTCCAAATCATCTCAACTGGATTTATTTTGAGTGATTGTGGATGCCACATCTGATCCATCACTAACCAATAACCGAGAGGTGTGTTTGGGGTCATTGTCCTGTCGGAAAACACATGATGGTCCCACCAAGCACTAACCAGATTGGACGGCAAAAATGGTCACCATGCTGGTCAAGTTTAAATACATGACCGTGACACCAGCGAAGCACCTCTGTACCATCATTCCGCCTCCTTCATGCTTCACAGGGGGATCCACACATTCACAGCGGTTAGAACCAAAGATCTCATTTGGACTCATCAGACCAAAGGACCGTCTTCCACTGATCTAATGCCCATTGCATGTGTTTCTTCACCCAAACAAGTCTCAAGTTCTGCACGCTGTTCCTCCAACATAATGGTTTCTTTGCCACAATTGTCCCATGCAGCACCCGTCTGAGGCTGGTCATTCTAACAAACTTATCCTCTGCAACAGAGGTAGCTCTCTGTCTTTCTTTAATTGCGTGGTCCTCATGTGTTGTTCGTAGAAATTCTTCGGTACCTTAAATACTCACTTTTTACAACCATATTGAGAAGAAAAGCATTTCAAAATGCATCAAAAAGGATTTGGGCTGCAGAACCATATATCGAGTTGCAGTGAGTTTAAACCGGAAGATGAGGAAAATAACTAAATCTCCACATTTAACGTTACATTTCGTTGAGTTCATTGATGCACTGCGATGATCAAAAATATGTGGACGCCCGACCTTCACATCCTCATTTGTGTCCATTCCAGTTTGCTGTCATAATTCAGTGGTCTCATGGTCAGGGATCTGTGCAGGCCACGAGGGTTCATCTATGTCAGTTGTGGCCAAACTTGTTTTCAGGATCTCAGAAGGCACCACACATCAGGTAGGATGGGCTGCAAAGACCACATCGAGTTGCAGTCCTGTCAGAACCTCTGAAAAACGTCACATGATCTGATTTTCTTGCTCGGTTTCTTTTTCGTTGTTTGAATCTGGTGCCTTCAAGTACTTCCAGGGTACATACACAGGAGGTTCAGCTAATGAAGGGTTTTGTTCGTTGTTTTTTATAGAAAGTAAATAATTATAATGCCCTTTATTTATAGATATATATGTGTGTGTGTGTGTTAGGAAACTAATGGCACCGAGGCGAGGATTGCAGCACTTGAGGCGTCTCTGAAGAGCATGGTGTATGAATATGTCTGTCGCTCGCTTTTTAAGGTGAACACACACACACACACACACACACACACACACACACACACACACAAAGCCTATGACTCTCACAGGGAGTTTGTCCAATGGTCATGGTCCCAAGAGCACATCTGACTCGTGTGTGTGTGTGTGTGTGTGTGTGTGTGTGTGTGTGTGTGTGGTGATTCATCGGTCCTCAGTGTGGATCAGTGAGCATGTAAAGAAAGAAGACAGTGAATCTGACAGCAGTTGCTGTGTGTCCGTGCATCTGCAAAAGACGGATAAGCTGTGTGTGTGTGTGTGTGTGTGTGTGTGTGTGTGTGTGTGTGTGTGTGTGTGTGTGTGTGTGTTAAAGGAAGTTTGTCTTCAGATCTGGTGGTGTGTTCTGAATGTACACGCTACACAACACAGAGCACTTGGTTGGCAGTTGGCTTTAACTGTATGTTTGTGTGTTTGTGTGTGTGTGTGTGTGTGTGTGTGTGTGTGTGTGTGTGTGTGTGTGTGTTTCACGCAGGTGGATCAGCTGATGTTTGCGCTGCACTTTGTGAAGGGAACGCAGCCAGAACTCTTCCAGGAAAACGTACGGTGACAGCACACACACACACACACACACACACACACACACACACACACACATACCCCTACATCACTGATATAACGTAAGCTTGCATTTCGTACATATAGTAAGATCCACTAGATTGTGATATTTCCTAAATCAACTGACGGGGCGGGGGGGATTTGGGGGGGTTGTGTGTGGCATCATGTGCCGTCACCACGTTACCAAGCAACTCAACTATCCTTATTGTGCTGAGTGTTTTAATAATGTGTGATAGTGTCACACGCCCGTATTGAAGAGTCTGGAGATTTCATGTATTTCCGTGGTTCACACCCACGTGACATCACGTGACATAATGCAGCTTCAGTACGGCACTTGGACGGCAGTTCTCCTGACCGCGCTGAGCGTTTTGATAGGTCACACATCCACGTGGTGTTTCGTGTTTATCAGTGCCACAAGCTAATTAATCAGTGCAGTGGGCGGAGCTGAGCGCGTTTATTTGAAATATACGCTACACATTACATCATGAACGGAATCTCCCGTCTCCACGGAAACTAACAAGGAACTTCATCCAGTTCTACAATGTGTGTGTGTGTGTGTGTGTGTGTGTGTGTGTGTGTGTGTGTGTGTGTGTGTGTTTCAGGAATGGGATGCATTTATTGGACTGATAGTCACAGACACGGTCAAGAGGACGGTAAAAAGAAATCCTTTCTTTCCTTCATATTCTTCTTCTTTGTCCTTTTTTCTTTTTTCCTTGCCTGTATTTATCATTTTATCTTTATTTTATGTCCTTCCTTTTTATCCTCTTCCTTTTTTCTTTCTCTTTATTGTCTTATGCATTTTGTCTTCTTATGCTTCTTCTTTTCTTCCTTTGCCTTTTCTTCTGTTTTCTTCTTCTTTACTTTTTTTTGCCTTTTTTGTCTTATGCCTTCTTTGCTTCTCATTTCTTTTCCGTTGTCATCTTTTTTTTCTTTCTTCATTTCTTCCTCTTCTTTCCTATTTTCCCTTATGCATCTGTTTTTCTTCATTTCCTTTTTGTTGTCTTCTTTTTGACCCTCTTTTTTTTCTTCTTGCTTTTCCTTCTTTGCTTCTCTTTTTTTCTTTCTTACTTTCTTTCTTCCTCTGCTTTCAGTACTTCTTTCCCTTTTAATTTCTTTACTTCACTGGTTTTACAGCACCTTTTTTCCCTCTTTCTTACTTTTAGTTTTTCTTTCCTTTCTTCTATTTCTGCTGTGAAAAGCTTTATCTTTATCTTTATCTTTATTTTTTATTTTTATCTCTGAATCAATCCTCAGGACTCCCAGAAGTCTTTTCAGGAACACATTCCTTCCTGGATTGATCAGGAGAGACACACCGCTGTGGCTTTAATCAAGGTAACACACACACACACACACACACACACACACACACACACACACACACACACTCTCAGCTTGCACACTTTGCAGAATTCTAATGGTCTTTTGTGTGTGTGTTTGTGTGTGTGTGTGTGTGTGTGTGTGTGTGTGTGTGTGTGTGTGTGTGTGTATATGTATGTGTATAGAGTACATTCCCGGTGCTGTATCAGTCCCTCTGTCTGAGCGATGCAGATCTCTGGCTCTCGTTTTCACAAAGCTCCATCTGTGAACAGGAAGTCCCGCCTTCTGTCTCCAGGAACATCTCACTCTTTCAGCAGGTCAGCTGTCAATCAAACCCACCATCGCATAACAGCCTATCATTTCTGTCCTTGGTGCTTCTCTCACCCTGTCTGTCTCTCTGTCTGTACCTGTCTTCCTCTCTTTCCCTCGTTTTCCTCTCTCACTTTCACTGCCTGTAGCTGTCGCTCTTTTTTTTTGGGGTATTGGAGGGGTATTGGATGGGTTTTGGGGTATTGGAGGGGTATTGGGTGGGTTTGGGGGTATTGGATGGGTTTTGGGGTATTGGAGGGGTATTGGATGGGTTTTGGGGTATTGGAGGGTATTGGATGGGTTTTGGGGTATTGGAGGGTATTGGGTGGGTTTAGGGGTATTGGATGTGTTTTGGGGTATTGGATGGGTTTTGGGGTATTGGATGGGTTTTGGAGTATTGGAGGGTATTGGATGGGTATTGGATGGGTTTTGGGGTATTGGATGGGTATTGGATGGGTTTTGGGGTATTGGAGGGTATTGGGTGGGTTTTGGGGTATTGGATGGGTTTTGGGGTATTGGAGGTATTGGATGGGTTTGGGGTATTGGAGTATTGGATGGGTTTTGGGGTATTGGATGGGTTTTGGGGTATTGGAGGGTATTGGATGGGTTTTGGGGTATTGGAGGTATTGGGTGGGTTTTGGAGTATTGGAGGGTATTGGATGGGTTTGGAGTATTGAAGGGGTATTGGATGGGTTTTGGGGTATTGGATGGGTTTTGGGGTATTGGAGGGTATTGGATGGGTTTTGGGGTATTGGAGGTATTGGATGGGTATTGGATGGGTTTTGGGGTATTGGAGGTATTGGGGTATTGGAGGTATTGGATGGGTTTTGGGGTATTGAAGGGGTATTGGAGGGTATTGGATGGGTTTTGGGGTATTGGAGGGTATTGGGTGGGTTTTGGGGTATTGGAGGGTATTGGATGGGTTTTGGGGTATTGGAGGGTATTGGGTGATTTGATGGGTATTTGGGTTTTTTGGGGTATTGGAGGTGTATTAGGGTAATATGGCGGGGTATTGGGGGATGGCAGGATTTTCTTAGTTTGGGACAGAAAATCAGAAACATGTTCATCACACTACAAATGAATCGATGTCTTCATCACGCGTTCTTTCTTTTCTTTTCTGTGCCTGTTTATTTCTCTGTTTCTCCAGGTCCTGACGGTGCAGGCTCTTAGACCGGACCGTCTGCAGAGCGCCATAGCCAACTTCGCTTCACACACTTTGGGTATGCGTGGGCGCACACACACACACACACACACACACACACACACACACACACACACACACACACACTCTCTCTCTGAGATGAATTGCTACACCACCTCATTATTCATGCTAATTGACACTGGACTCGCGAAACACACTCATCCATAAACACGGAAAATACACATAAAAACATTGTTTCATTCACAATTCAAGGGGTTTGTGTGTGTGTGTGTGTGTGTGTGTGTGTGTGTGTGTGTGTGTGTGTGTGTGTGTGTGTGTGCGTTCGTAGGTTGGTTGAATTCTTTTTCAGTGTAGTTGTATACCTGTGCAAGACATACTGTACACACACACACACACACACACACACACACACACACACACACACACAATGTTGTTGCTATAGTAACTGCTAATTAACAGCAACTGGTTCTACACTTTTTTGCTTACATTCCACAATGTAACTATAAATGGAAAAAGGTGACTGTGTGTGTGTGTGTGTGTGTGTGTGTGTGTGTGTGTGTGTGTGTGTGTGTGTGTGTGTGTGAGAGACACCAGGGTTGATGGGGTGTGGCAGGTGCTTTAGGAGGCTTCATCTACTGAAGTCCTGCTTCTGTGGAGATAATGAGAAACTCAGTGACACACACGCACACACTCTAACACAAAGCGCACACACACACACACACACACACACACACACACACACACTCTCTAACCACGAGCAGGCACACA
>NC_060895.1:2976598-2979098 GCF_014805685.1 Silurus meridionalis | reverse complement strand
GTCGGTCAGGTTTCGGTTCAGCAGCGTTATGTGCCCAAAGAATGAAGCGATGCCACGGTGAACGCGTGATGTAATCAAAGCATCAAAGCTAAAGGCGCTCCAACGGAATATATATACTGTGTATATATAATAACCTGTAAAACACATGTAAATATATATATATATATAAAATGTGTGTGTGTGTGTGTGTGTGTGTGTGTGTGTGTATGTTTACGTGTGTTTTACAAGGACCCTTACAGGGGTCTTAACAAATGTAAACTTTAATTACATTTTATTTAATCCATTTAATTTGCGCCAATGTAATCAAGATGATAAAAAAGAGTACTGCGTTCATTTGATATATTTTATTTTTTATCAAATATAAAAAATATTTTTAACCAAGCAGGAACATTTTTGAATTGTTCTGAAAATTTAAACCGCTGATAATCGCAAATGTTTTTAATAATAAACCGAGTTAATAAAAATAACGACAAGCAATTTTATGTTTTGCATTTTTCCCCCACACATGTACAGGAATTGACCCAAACCATGACCTAAACAACGAAGTAAATACCGAAATGTAAATTTTGTTTACCGCTACACCGTTAATTTTTATATATATATATATGTGTGTGTGTGTGTGTGTGTGTGTGTGTGTGTGTGTGTAGGAGGCAAGGCATTTCAGTGGGACCGCGTACACGGTCTGTTGGAAAGCGCCATCTACGGTGGACGCGTGGACAACGTGTGCGACCTCCGAGTGCTGCGCTCGTACCTGCACCGCTTCTTCAGCAACAAGACCCTCACACACTCGCGCACACACACTACCTCCGCTTTCCCACCTCAGATCAACCTGCCCAACTCCTGCAGCACAGCGGTGAGAGCATGCGCACACACACACACACACACACACACACACACACACACACACACACACACAGATAAATGTCACAAGGAGGTTAATCATCTAACACTGGTGAGGAAGTAATTGGGATTCATTTAGAAAGAGAAACACACTCAATTTTGGTCAAAATAAATTTTTTTTTTTTTTTGTTCCGATTTTTGCCATTGTTAATAGACACGCCCTGGAAGCCCCGCCCCCTTCCACATATGACACATTACTATAGCCTGCATCCTCGCTTAGATTTTTTAAAATCGATTTACACTCCAACATGACATTTCCGCTTCCTATATATCTCTACTACACTCTACAGACAAAAGAATCAGGACACCTGATTTGTTTCGAGGCTCTTCCCCAAAATGTTCCCACTAACTCAGAGACACACAGTTCTATAAGACGTCCTTGGATGCGAGCTTGAAATTTTCCCTTCACTTGAATTAGCAGACCCGAACCTGTTTCAGCATGATGATGTGACAATGTTCCTGAATGCCAGCTCCAAGAAGATATAGTGTACATGGGTTGGAAGATTTTAAAATTGAGGTCAGAGCTCTATAGCAGAAGATGAATCAGATCATCACCCCAGGCCTCCTCAGCTCACCTCCATCAGTATCTGACTTTACTCTCACACCCTTGTGGATGGATGAAATATCACAAATCTCCATTAGGGTTGTGCATCATCAAAAACCGAGGCCAATGCGATTCGATACATAACCGACGATACGATACATTAAAGATGCATATGAAGCAGTGATATTGTGATATATAAGTACATCGATGCAAATGTGTTAAAAACGACGCATTGTAACACAAATGCAAACTTGTAACTGACGCAAACTTTAAATCGTTGCATCACGTCGTTAAATTTCATGCGAATCGCTGAATCCTGCCGTCCCAAATCTCCACAAAATCTAGTGGAGTGTCTTCCCAGATGAGTAGAGCTCCTTATACGAGCAAATTAAGACTCAATGTTTGTCCTTATAATGTATGTGGGGTCTAATTTAGGTCTGGTCTGGTCCACAGGACTTAGTCTTCCTTCCTATCCATGATCTTTAGGCCTGGATCTGTCCAAACATTTAGTCCTGAAGAAATGTTCAGAAAGTGTGTGTGTGTGTGTGTGTGTGTGTGTGTGTGTGTGTGTGTGTGTGTGTGTGTAGGATTATCAGCGTGTGGTGGCCGGTCTTCCCGAGGATGATAAGCCGAGTTTTTTTGGACTTCCTGCCAACATTGAGCGTTCTGCTCAGCGCATCACCAGCACACAGGTACACGGTCTGTGTGTGTGTGTGTGTGTGTGTGTGTGTGTGTGTGTGTGTGTGTAATCATGATCCACTGTGACCTAGTTTGGAACTCTTCTGGGAGTTTGTTAGTTTTTTTCAGCTTACCTGTGTGTGTGTGTGTGTGTGTGTGTGTGTGTGTGTGTGTGTGTGTGTGTGTAGGTAATCTCACAGCTAAGGATTCTAAGCAGGTCAGTGACTGCAGGGTCAAAGTTCGACAGAGAGCTGTGGGCGAGTGGCCTCTCACCTGTTCTCAACTTGTGGAAGAGACTGAATCAGGTATATATACACACACACACAGACACACACACACACACACACATACATACATACACACAGACATATACACACA
>NC_060895.1:2954098-2971598 GCF_014805685.1 Silurus meridionalis | reverse complement strand
ACAATTGATACAAAACAACAGACTGCTGCAAATCTATTATCACTCTCTACATGTGGGGGTAGGAGCATCAGCAAAACGAATTATTGAGCACATCAGGCAGTCATGGAATGCTGATAGTCTTGGAGATGCTCTCGTTTTCATGTAGTTAGTGTGGGCGATATTACTTCCTCTCCGCACTGCCCTCAGCGGGAGTCCATCGCGAGGCGAAAAGGAAAGGGATGAATTTGCTCCCGATATTACGTTATTAGCCGACTGTCTTTCCGACATATCAAATCTGACTCGACATTGCTCAGCTATTCTTTGGGCAACAGCAACACTGGGAGCATTTTAGAGCATCTTTAAACATACCCATTAGGTATATTAGGCTTTTCCCTGAGATGGTTTGGTAATTGACCAAAATGAGGCTCTCTATCCAGGCGGATTTTTTACTGTAATCACATATACCGCCATCTGCCAACCAAATTCTCAGGGGCAAGACATCAAGATGTGTTGTTTCGTCTTGCTTTGTCTGTAAAACTCAGGTCCGCCTGCCATCTGGACTTATTATAACGCGTCACCTATTGGTCTTTCTGCTCAAATGGTTTCATCACACAGAACAACGCAGCTGCTGACCTACAATTTCGTTCGGCAGAAAAGATCAGGCAAATGCCACGGGTTAACTGGCTACGTTGCAAATGCTATAAAATACAAAACTACTCCGTCAATACGAGTGGAAAAATGATGTAGAAAAACATTCGATTCAGGGTCGCCGATACGAATATATAAATTAATAAATTGAATTCTATAATTGATCAATTGTAAATAATAAATATAGTGCTCTCCGTGCAGCACGCAGTCACCCGTGTAAAAAAATCAAACAGCATGCAGTGTCGGTGATTCGCCTCTAGAGGCCACTCTCGCAATTACAGCGGACCGGATAGCCGGAAAAACCCATCGGTATTAATAACTACGGGAAATTTTAGTTTGAAAGACGACCTTTATTATTAAACACAGACATATGAGTTCCAAATGTGTGGGTGGGCCGTAGTTTGGGGACCCCTGAGTTAGATCTAGACCCTTTCTTACTGATCTATATGTCATATTTGTCAATCCTGCTAAATTCTTTTTAAAGATAAGTGGATTTCTGAGATTGATTTCAATTCGGTGTGTAGATGCTGTTTACGCCTGTCCTTGAGTTTTCATGTTACACTGGTTCTTACAGGCGATCGTACAATGGCCATTAATCCCAAATGCTGTTCTAACCACTAGACATATAACAAAATGGCAATGCAAGACCCTCTAAATACTACATGCTCAGCGATACAGCATTTTTTCTGTGCTGTCTGTGAAAACGAACGCTTTCCAATAGCACCATGTTTTCAGGACATGTTGTTCCCAAAGTTCATTTCCTTTCTGCTTTTCTTTCTTAGTCTCTCACACTCACACACACACACACACACACACACACACACACACACACACACACACACAAGATATTCACCTGACTGGAAACTGAGCTACAAAACAGGAAACAGGAAAAGGTGGAACGTCTACGGAATCACAGTAATAATTCCACATTAATGGTCTGGAACGTAGCGAGAGAGAAACACAACAAAAAAAATGATGAAAGAGAGACAGATTTACAATAGCGCAAAAAAGTTTGCGGACCCCCTGGTCATAAGTATGGCACGTGCTTTTTTTGAGCATCGCATTCCACATTTAGTCCCATTTCGCTGTTATAATTCCCTCCACTCCTCTGGAAAGATGTTCCACTAGATTTTGTGTTCCTCAGCCACAAGGGTGTAAGGTCAGAGCCCTATAGCATGAGATCTTCCTCTCCAAACCATGGAAAGCAGATCTTCATGGAGCTGGCTTTGTGGTAACAGTTTCGAGAAGCACCACATACGGCAGGAAAGGTCAGGTGTCTCAATACTTTTGTCCATATAATGTAAGACAAGATGGACAGAAATTTTTTTTCCAGGATCTGGGACAATCTTGAGATCTCTAGAACATTGTGGAAAGTCGGAACGGTTTCTCTTCTGATGTTCAAGATTATAGATTGTGATAACGGACCACAAGCGAGCAGCAATCTAAGGGGTCCAAGCACTAAGTGCATATTCATAATATGGAAATACGAGACACCGTACAACCTTGAAAGTCTGAAAGACATTCATTTGGGACAATAAAAGTGAGCGCTCAGAACAGACATGACATTAGATATGGAAAAGGGATGTTCTTCCCTACAGAAGTGATCAAGCGAATGCAAAACTGCGAAGCTGCTGTTCCCATGGTTACTGAAACGTTAGCTATTTATTGCATTACTCATTCACTTTTCGATGAGGACAGATTGTTTAGTGTGTCCTTTTTCTTCCTCCATATGCTTGAAGATCTGTTTTTTTTTTTTTTTCCTTTCTTTCTTTTTTTTTTTTTTGCAAGCAGATTTTTTTGGTTTTTGTTATGGGTTGCATGCTGATCAAAGGCAAGCTGTAATTGGGAAATAATGGACGCTTGTAACTAGAGGCTGCGCGATATTAGATTTTACAGATACCGATAAATAAGTTGGATCGTACTTGCCGGTTGTAGTAGTTGGACAGTGCTTACTCATGTTAATGTGTTGAATAAATATAAATATTTAAATTATAATGAAATAATGAAGACATTGTAATTAATAAATATATTAGAGCGCTCTCCGTGCAGCGTGCAGTCCCACGTGTCAAAAGAAACAGCACGTGTTGTCAGTGATTTGCCTCTAGAGGCCGCTCTTGTCCTGTATAATGACAGGTGCCGATTAATCTGCCAAAAACAACGAATCGGTCGACCTCTACTTGTAACGATGTAACACCATGCCATTGTTGATTCTTTTCCTAAAGCGTGACACCATTTCTTACTTCATAAAGAAGACTAGCCATGAAGGCTCTAGGAGTCTAAACGAGTAAGAAGATTCTCTTTCCTCTGTCAGTCACAACCTATAGCTATTTCTGTCTGTGAGCATGTGTATGCGGAAGAGGGTTGATGACGGGGTTTAATGGCGCTTTCCTGTGAGAATATTACTTCTTCCTATGATGCTGCATAACTAGTGTGTCTCAGAGGAATGACACTATATGGACAAAAGGTTTGTGGACACGCGACCACATGATCATCTTCGGGAAGAGAGCGAAGACCGCAGGAGCCAAATCTGGTAAGTAGGGTGGAAGCGGAGAGCAGCAGCTGCATAGCTCCTGATGTACACAGTACACTTTTGGCACATTGACTTAAGAAGGTCAGCGCTCCCTGCGACTGTGCGTGCAGCCTCGTGTTGCCATCTGTTGGCGTGTTAAAACATGATACCACCTCGTAGAAGGTCACACAAGATTTTCCACTCCAACATATGGAAGCCATATCTTTTGGCTTTGTGCATCCTGCTGGAACAGGTTTGGGTCTCTTAGCTCGAGAGAATGCAAAATTGAACAATTGAACATTTGTGTGCAGTTTGGACTTCACACTCCTTAAATGATCATGGACAAGACTCGATCTGGTGATCTCCGAATGCGCGTAGAAGTTATATAAAAGCCGTTCCACCCCTGCAGCCAGGCACAGAGACAGCAGGGATGTTGGGGGTGGAGGGAGAAAGTAGGGCTGTGTAATAAACGAGTGTGGGCACTCTATGACTCACTCATCCTCTTCGGGGTGAAGTCATTACTTCCAGTCGCTCAGCCTTTGCAGAAAGAGTCATTTTTGTAAAACATCCGCGCATTTTGTAAGCTGTCGAGCCTGACGCTGTTCCAGAGCACCACAAATCTGTCTCTTCACTGATCTTCATCGTGGACCTGGTGTTTCTCCAGCTGATGCAACAATGATGATAACTCAGCAACACACACAGCTGAAACCTGTAGCGCTATAAAAGTTCTAGAAAAGAACTGGTAGCAAGGCGGGGAAAGACAAAAAGACACGTCTTATTATATACGATCTCGATTCCAACCTGAAGTCTTTTTGCTGACACTGGAGACTCCTTCCGTAGGTAGATGGGTTACTATAGAACCCTATGAATGCAATGCAACAAGAGGAACAGCAAGATGCTGATCGGTTGTCTGCTTTAGCACCCATTTTGCCATCAATGTGGCAATTGGAATTCAAATACCCAGTGTCTGCTCGAAAGTGCTTTGGACTTGGTCTCTCTCTTTCCACCCAACTCCGCACTACCCACTCCATTATCCCTTCCTCCGGAAGAAAAGATGCTGTATTGCAGGAATAAAATAGTCCAATCAGCACAGGTCCTGGCTTTTTATACTTGCTTGACAAAGCGATGCAATCACAGAATAAGAATGGAAAAAAAGGTACTGAGATTTTTTTTTTTGTGGTCCCAGACGGTTTATTCAGAATGCCGATCGTCCCCCGTACAATCTGTTTGTTTTTTATTAGACTTCTCTGTCTGGAAGATCTAAATGTCAGGTTATGACCAGCCAGGTAACCAGTTAGCCCTTATAGTCACATGACAAAGCCTATTAGGTTGGAAAAAAAAGATATTCCCCCCACAGACTAAGAAGTTTCAGCGCTGTATGGAATCATTGTGGTTGTAGTTCAGTGTTCGTTTGTCTTATAGTTAGTGACTTATAGTTAGTTTATTTACAACATTATAATAGGCTGTTTTTTGCTGGAGGTAGCAGAGGGACAGCGCATGTAGGACATTTTGGAGACAAGGTGAGGAAGATGGTTTGGACATGTGCAGAGGAGGGACATATCAGTAGACGAATGCTGAGGATGGAGCCACCAGGAAGGAGGAAAAGAGGAAGACCAAGGAGGAGGTTTATGGATGTGATGAGAGAAGACATGCAGGCGGTTGGGTTGAAAGAGGCAGATGTAGAGGACAGAGGGGGGTATGGAGACGGATGATCCGCTGTGGCAACCCCTAATGGGAGCAGCTGAAAGATCATCATCATAATGGGCTGTATATTAACGTTTTGGGAAAAAAACAGTAATTCTACGTGAAATTAGACTTTGCACACCCCTATGTAACCAAAATGGCACAATCCTCGTTTCATAACAACTCTGAGATATTGGTAGTCGAATCAGGCTCTTCCTAACAAAGCATTGTATCTTCCACTATTCAGGGTCACCCCTATAGTGGTATATAAGGCAGCGCCACTTTTATTTCACGACTCATGTACTTTACATTACACGCTATATGCACAAAAGTTGGTGGAAACCTGAGCATAAGATTGGTATATGCTTCTTTTTGAGCATCTCATTCCACTTTTGTTTCTTATTTCCTGTTATAATAAGCACCACTCTTCTTGGAAAATGTTACACTTGATTTTGTAGAGATTTATTCAGCCACAAGGGTGTTGGTAAAGGTGAGGAGGCCTGGGGTGCTCTTCCAATTCATCCCAAAGGTTGGAAAACTATAGCAGAGCTTCCATGTATCTTCATGGAGCTGGCTTTGTGTACAGGGCAGATTAAAGGGTCATCTGTGATACCTCATGGTATCCTTTTGTACTTATAGAATCTCTACACGTATAATGTAATAATGCATATGAAGTATCCAGAAAAAACACAGGTGAATGCTGAAGCTTCAAAATCGGTTTATTTGTTGTGTTTTTTTAAACAAATGATTGAGAAAACAGAGCTCTGGTTGTGGAGTGTGTGTGTGTTTTAGAAAAGGCTGGTACGAGTGAAAACACACTCCTATGGCTTTTACTTTCATCTTCCTGAAACAAGGAAAATGTGTGTGGGTGTGTTTGTGTACGAGTGCAAAATTAGGACCAGTCTTGGATTAGTCCCATTTCCTTTGTTTTCAAGACAATAAACATAAAACAGAAATAAATAATAGTGTGTGAAGTCAAATAAAAACTACAGACAACTTTACTACTGTAAAAGTACAGACAAACGAAGAGAAAAGATACATCAGTTAATGTTTGAAATACTGAGTGTGTGTGTGTGTGTGTGTGTGTGTGTGTGTGTGTGTGTGTGTGTGTGTGTGTGTGTGTGTGTCTCATCGAGGTGGCCGTGAGTGACACGCACACTCGCATCGCTCGTGATGCTGCAGGTTGATTTCCTCGAGAACCCAGCGTGCTCTGCTTTTCTTTCGGTAGAAATTAGTTCCGGGTGAGAACTTCAGCACCTACACACACACACACACACACACACACACACACACACCTTATTGTAACACGTTCACCACAATCCTGTGATTTCATCTTTCTAAGCTTCGGTTGCTTTTATCTCATCTTAAAACCATTTTCTCATCACACATGCACAATCCTCATCTTTGTCCATTCCCTCGTCCTCAAAGTCCAACAACCCTCATCCTCGCACAGTCCTCATCTTTAAATAATAAACCTCATCTTTTCCCATTCCCTTGTCCTCACAAAATCCAAATCCCCCAAACAATAACTTACAAAATCTTCATCTGTAAAATACCCTCATTGTTAAAAACCCTTATCGTTGCTCAATTCTCATAACTAAAAACCCTCACCCCCTCTCCAGAGATCTGAAAACCTTGGACAACTCTGATCCTCACACAAATCAGGTTCAATCTGGTTCAAGTCTGGACTCTGGCTGGGCCACTCGAGGACGTTCACAGAGTCGACCCAGCCTCTCCTTTGTTATCTTGGCTGTGTGCTGAGGGTCTTTGTCTTTTTGGGTGCAGAAGTGAGATCATGGCGATTGTTCGCCGGCGATCGTTATGCACAAGTTGCCAAAAGGTTTTGACATTTTTGAAATTGAGCTCATCAAGGATCTTTCTGATCTCTCGTCGTCTCCCAGTGATGTTCTCCAGCTCTTGAAGCGTTCACGTCACTCAAAAGCACTTAAGCGACTCATTGCAGCATCTCATTATGTGAAATGTGCGTGATCAAATGTCTCCGTGGCAGATTTAACCTGGGTTTCACACAGAATTTCATGTTTGCTCTTTGTTCTAACTTGCTGTCCGTAATGAAATTGCAGCCGTGGTAACACATGGTAACCAGGTAGCACCATTAGTCTCGAAACGTTTTGATACCACCCCGTATTGATTCTTCTGGAAAGCGGAATTAAGCAACAAGCTGTCTCTTACTGATAAGCAGCAACACTCTCCAATATCTTGAAAAGTTATCCTGTGAGTAACGCATCACTGCAACCTGCTGCTGAGTTCTAGCATACAGAAACAATTGCTACCCTGATCTGGAGGAAATTCACAGATCATAAGTGGCCCATTTATCATCATCTGTTCAATAATTACATACTACTTTGCTCTAGTGGAGAAGTGCCTGAAGGTAGTTTCTTTTCAATTGCGTTTAAAAAAATTCAACCCCTTCTACACAACAGTTTTCACGAGGGCACATATTTAGTGTTTTCTGTGTGCTCGCACGTGTAGCAGGGCATTATGGGATACCTCATGAAGCTTGCTGACTGTTTTGGCAGGACTACAGGTGCAGAAGTTCCAATGTTCTGTCCCGCAGGCACAGTTCCCGCCACAGCGCTTCACCAAGAGGCATCGCGGGAAGAACACGGCATTGGTGGCCTTCAACTCCTCTCGCAGGTTTACGGAAAAATTACGCGGAGTGCAGCTGTACAGCCTCACGTCCTCGTGCAGGCGATCCAGATCAACTGTCAGGCAAACAGAGACAGGGGTAATGGCAAGTTTGGGAGTATGTACGGGGGCTTGTCATGCAATTTGGTTAATGTGTTACCTCTTTCTACTGTGATTGTAACCTCTAGTCAAAAGCAGCCTATAAACACACACACACACACACACACACCACTTACATAACGGATTAGGAATTTATGCCTTCGGGTGCCTCAAAGTGTTTGTTCATGTGTGTAGCGTGTAAGTGGAGGGAGGAGAACACACAGTTGAGTGATCTAATCAAAACAGCAAGTGAACAGTTCAGTACTCCTTTCCACCCACACTTGGAAGGAATTTATTTAACTTGAATTAATTTGCTTTGCACTTAGATTTAGCAAAGTAGTGAGACAAAAAAAAGTGTTGATAAATGCTGCCTTATTTTGACTTAACCACTGGGGGACTGTGGTGAGTACCACCAGCTTTACCCAGGGGTTTAGGGCCTGGTTGAAAAAAGTAGAAATTGGGGGTGTGGCATGCAGTGGTGGACAAAGTTTAGGTAAACTTTAGGTATTTTACTTTAGGTAAAATAGAGATACCCTAGTTAAAATATTACTCCAGTAAAAGTGTCCCTTTAACTTTCACTTGCGTAAAAGTACAAAAGTATTTCCCCTTAAATAGACTCAAGTATCCAAAGTATGTCCTAAGACTCTTCTGGGTTCATGTGAAAAGACTCTGTTACTCGCAGCACACTGATCTGTTAATAGAATGATATTAATGACTCAAACACTGATTGACGTCTTATTTAAATTATCATGAGCCCAAAACATTTTCACCTACTTTAAAATAAATCACACAAATAAGGCCCCGGGTGTTGTGACAAGTGGGAGTCAGAAGCTTCCTCCATCATTTATTGCGCTTAAAATGTTCTGCTTGCTGTTGAACTGATGCTGAACTGTATGATACACCAAGCGGCGATCAAAACAGAGCGCGAGTTCAAATGCAGTGGAGTTAAAAACTAAGATATTCAACATTGAAATGTAGAAGTTACAGTAAAAGTCTCGCCAAATAGAAATGCTTCAGTAAAGTACAGACACGCAAAAAAGCTACTAAAGTACAGTAAAGAATTACATTTACTTCATTACTGTCCACCACTGGTGCCATGGGCTTTAACCAAAACTGTGCCTCCACCATTGGCTTTTACTGCCATTACCTGGGGATTGGTAGGGATTTGGGAGTATTCTTGGGAACTGTCACCTATACGTCTAACGTTTGCCTTGGGAATTGTGGCACACAGGTTTACCTGAGGAACTGTAGCTTACATTGTAGAACTTGAACCAGGGGATGGTGTTCCTGTATGACCAAATTTACCTTGAGAAATTGTCCAAATTACCAGACTTGCCCAAGAGAATCACCATTACATACATCCTAGGGTTCATGGGAACATAGCCAGAGTTCAGTTGTCTCGGTGTAAGATTGCATATTTATTTTTTGTTTTATGGTGTTTCAAAGCCCAAGTTTAGCTCTTTATTGGCATTGCCGGACACTGAAACAGAGCAGGTCCAGCTCCGCCCTCCTCTCGCAAACCAGCGCTTGTGCACACGCCCCCCGTCACCGCAAATATAGACACTGTATAGTTCACATGTTACAATAGTGTAAATTGCTCAGTTTTGCTAAATTATGTACTGCAATGTGTTCAATTATTAACAAATTCAAAAATACTACCCCATACTGCACCATTGTTTAAGACTCCCGTGCAGGCTAGGACATGTCTCGGATGATAGGACATGACTTGGATGATTTCGTGTCGGTGTGTTACTCACGTTTACTTGCACGGCTGGCATAGTAGCTCCGCGGTATGTACTGCGGTGTATTTGCATGCGTGTAGATAGAGTTTAAATCCTGTCTCCACGTCTGTGGGTTCAGGTGTCTAAGAACCTCCTCCACTGTGCTGAACCCCGAAATTATATCATCCAAAGCATCAGCTGACATAGGAGCGTTTGAGACGGACACGTCATCCTGAAGCATGTGTGAGAGAGAGAGAGAGAGAGAGAGAGAGAGAGAGAGAGAGAAAGGAAGAGATAATAATAATAATAATAATAATAATAATAATAATAATTTAGGGATGAAAGGAATGATGGAGGTAGATATATTGATATTGAGAAACATTGAAGGAACAGATTGGGAAAGAAAAGAGAGAAAAGATTGAAGGTCAGGGATAAGGATGATAAGTGACATTTTGGGAGGGAAAAATTCTGAGTTAAAAATGGGGGGGGGATGGGGGGATGATCTGGACTCTGAGCTATTAGATCATCTAGAAGTGAAAACACAACAGTAAATTGACAATGATAATGAATTGTACTTACTGGCACAGCTGTGACAGCCTCCAAGTTATTCAAAAAAGATGGAGGAGCATCAACCTGAGGGACATAGAAAGAGAAAGAGATAAAGAGGCGTAGAGAAACTGTCTGCAATTCCTGGGACGGCACGTCTGCACGTGTTTTAAGCGGAGAGCTCAAACCCTCCCGGATGATGCCATGATGACAGGCTCTTCAAACATTTTTATTAGAGCTTTGAAACACGTTTTGATTTAATGTACCTGGAAAACAACTGTTGAATTTACTACCAGTCTTCTCCTGGGACTCGTGGCCAAACCTCACAGAGGAGCAGTGGTCTACACTTCAGAGCTTTAACCAGGAGACAGGGGGCTGTACCAGGTGGTCAAGGCATTGGGTTTTGGTTCGGAAGGTCACAAGTTGAAATCCCAGCACCGCTAAGATCTTGAGCAAGGCCCTTAACCCTTACCTGCTCTGGATTAGGGCGTCTGCCAAATGCTATAAATATAAGAGCTGTATTTACCCTGGAAATTACCCTCTACCACCAGATTTGCCCTGAAAATTAAGTCCTGTATCATTAGGTTTTCCCTAGGGAATCATGGTCTTAGTCACCTCTTATTCCCTGGGGATACCACTGGTTTTACCTAGACAATTGTGGTTTATGAAGAACTGGAAAATGCAGGTAGTTCCTGAGTTACAATGGTTCGACTTAAGATTTTTCAATTTTACCGATGACTATAGCGAAAATTGTGAAAACATTTACATGTGCCCTTTTGATTGAAGTTGGGACGCTGTCAGGAGGTACCCATTTCCAGCCTTGTGAGGTGCCTTACTCTCTTTAGCCGTAAACAGAGTTCAGTTGTCTCGGTGTTAGAGAATTTTTTTTACTGTGTTTTTGGTGTTTCAAAGACCAATTTTAGCTTTTGTCTCTCTCCTTTGTATCGGCCTTGACCGCCACTCGCGAACCGGCTCTCATCCATGTGCCTGCTGCCATATACATGTACTGTAATGCACTGTAATTTGTTATTAATTTACAGTATGCTACCCCATACTGATCACCCTGGGTAGGCTAGGCCCTGTCTCGATTTACGATATTTTTAAGTTCTGATGATCTCCATAAAACCTTGGGAGACCTGTACCTGTTCAAATGGGGTGCTTTAGGTCCACAATTGGAAATATCAAGTTGACCAACAAATTTGCTCCAGTGACATTTTTACTGAGGAAGAAAATGTCTATTGTAGTATTATAATTGTTAAAATGCAGAGCTCTTGGGCTGAAAAAAGTGTAAAACGGTGGTAGGTCTGAACGTGTTTTTTTTTTTTTTTTATATATAGATTTATTTTGGGGTCTTTTCCATCTCACTAGTGCCCCACCTGCAATTCCTTCATGCAGTTTGAATACCTCTAGCTTAATCCAAACACAAGCTACATGCAGCGTAGCACTAGCCTATTTTCAGGAGTAAACATGCTGAAACCAGAACATTCCTAACTAATATTTACACAACGCATTTGGAGGAGAGCAGCTGCTTCGGGAAACTTTGTGTGTGTGTGTGTGTGTGTGTGTGTGTTTAAAGATGGGAGCAAAGTCTTAAACTCTTCGCACTCTACGTGCACACAAAAATATGCCTAAGGCTCATGGAACAGTGGGAGTGTGACTCACCAGCAGGGAGTAACAGAGTTTGAATCCCGGCTTGGCGACAAAGAAGTCGTCCGATTTGAACGTGATTCTGATCATGTTGTTTTTTGATGTGATGGGACTCGGGGCTTTCCGTCCACACCAAGGGCCCCAAGTGATGGTGCTGCTTTCGGAAATTTCAACAACCTCCACAAAATCATGTCTGCACACACACAAACATGCATTTCTACAATTACCCAGTGGAACATCTCAGATGCAAGTGTCTGCTAATCCTGTCAAAAGAGATGGAAAGTGGATAGGCAGCAAAATATCATAAACTCATTCTTCAGCCAGCCATTCATTCAGCCCCTCATCCAATAGCACATCCACCAATCAGCTGCTTGCTTATTAGCACATCCATTCAGTCAGCAACTTGTTCTTCAGTCCATCCATTCCGTCAACCCCTTGATCTTAATCCATCCCCTCATCCATCACCCTATCCACCCAGCCAGCCCTTCAATCCGTCACCACATTCACCTATCAATCCCCTCATCCATCATCATCTCCACCCCGCCAGCCCTTTATCCATTAGTCGATCCACCCATTCAGGCCTTCGTATTTCAATCAATTTCCTGCAAACTCCCTCCGTCTTTTTCGCTCGCTGTTTACCTGCACATGTTGTTGTCAGGTTCCTCCAACCCAAACCTCCCATCAAACTCCAGAAACACCCGCGTAAAGGGCGGGGCCAGCAGTTTCCACGACAGCAAGAGGTTGCGCGGATAGGCATTTGGGTACCGCGGGCTCTGGATCTGGCCGCCTGCTGTCACCATGACGACCTTTTCCTGGCGGAACAAATCTGGAACATGACGGATGATTGTTAGCAAGGCAACAATGGGAATGACCAAAAGAGACTGACAGAAAAAAAACGATAACCCACTGAGCCACCTTACATGCTGACCCTGCATTTTCTGAGGCCTTTTTCAAACAAACATCTTTTTATCCTCGGTACTGGGAACAAGCGCTCGAGATGACAGTGGAACGAAGAAACACTTCAGCTGCTGTGACTATTTGTGCGTTTTTTTCCCCACTTATGCAAGTGTGAGCATGATCTTAAAAGACAGCCCGACACCTTCGATCAGTATCCATGTGTCTAATTAACACCCTCACGCAAACAGCATTGTTGCAAAATGCAACCACTTTCACTCTTTTTTTTCTTCCTAAGACGGGTTCTAAAACGCGCCGTTTTCGCTACTACTTTTTCATTTTCGGAAACATTTTTCAACACCAGTCATGTGGAGTTTAGCTCCTTCTCTTAAAAACACACACAAGAAGCAGGGAGGAAGGATACAGCTGACAGGACAATCCATCTACCACCATGCAGATAACAACAAAAAAAGAAAAAACAATAGACATAAAGAAAGGGAGAAGGCGTCAGAAAGACAGATGCTGTTTGCTAAAATGAAGGCATTTAATCCTATTGAAGCCTAGTATGATAACACGGTTTAAAGAATAGACGAACAATGCATTCCACAAATCAGACCCATTACTGTGAACTAAGTCTCTGACCTGTACTTCCTGCTGATTTCGATTCCCATTATTATTATGGCCTTTTCTATTCGAGAACGGTATTTGGTGATGCCCTTATCCACAGCAACTTACAATTATATAATATATGCTATTGTGCAGTTGAGAGTTGAGGGCCTTGATCAAGGGCCAAGCAGCTTGGTGATGTGAGGATCTAAACTTACGACCTTCCACTTCCCTTCCAAAGTCACCCCAATGGAATGTATATGTTGAATGGCTATAAGCCAGAGGCAAGGAAAAACTCCTTAAGATGGCATGAAGAAACCTTGAGTGGAACCAGACTTAAAAGGGAACCCGTCCTCATCACCAAATGTCATTCATTGTTGGATGGAGGCGCAAATGCAGAACTGTTCATGCAAACTGTGGTCCTCAAAGTTCTTCAGTTGCTCAGTAACTTCATGGCTGTTCATGTGGAACAAGCCTCAGCTGCACAGCATGATCTCCAGTTAAACAGACATCCATCCAGAGGTTAACCACTGAGCGACCAGTTGTTCAGTGGTTAACCTCTGGATGGAGGTCTGAATTAAACACTTCCTCCAATGTTTACGTCTAATTCAGGGGTGTCCGATCTGTTCCACAAAGGGTGGGTGCAGGTTTTTATTCCAACCAAGCAGGTGGAAAACACCCCTGGTCAAAACAGTTGCTCCCTTAACTGCACCCTGCTGCTTTCCTCCACCCAACTCTTCACTTCCTTCCTGCCAAATCGACTTCCACTAATCCACTTATTCAACCTCTTGTACTTCAACCAGTTCTGCAGTATCCATCTTCAGTGTCCTCATGAAATGGGAGGGTAGTAGCTCAGTGATGTTAAGATGTTGGACTTCTGCTTTGAAGGTTGTGAGATCAAATCCCATCACCACTGCTGGGCTCTTGAGCACGGCCCTTAATTGCTCATTTGTATGAAAATGTCTGCCAAATGCAATAAGTGTAAATCCAACCCTTCCATCCCTTTAGTACCTACCTGATCATACTTCCAGGAAATCCCCCTAGCCTAGACTAAACTTGCTAAAATTAATAGTGTATCATTTGATCTATTCAGATTCTTGCAAGTGTGTCCCTGCCTGGGAATGGAAATGTGTGAAGAACTGAATGAATATGAAACACAAAACACTACAAGTGCAGTTATATCTTTACAGAGAGTGTGCGTGTGATAGAAATTTCCCAATTTGTAATTTTCGAATAGCATTATACACATTTTCTCAAAATTGATGACTCATCACTGTGTGCACACGCACACACAGCCTAAACACTATCTACAAAATACAAATGTTGTCTGTTTCCAGTAAGTTCTCTTAAATGACACACTTGTCTTCCTCTCACACAGTGTGTGTTCATATCACTGTACACATGTATACAGAATTGAAATTTCTTTGTGCACTTTCTCTCTGTCTCACACACACACACACACACACACACACACACACACACACACACACACACACACACACACCACTCCATTATCCGTACCCAAACACATACTGAGGTCATTTTTGTCACACCCTGATCTAACACACAGACACACACACATGGCACAATAGAGCATAGACGTCAACCTTGGTAATGGAAAAGGATGCCCTTATTAGTAAGAGTGTGTGTGTGTGTGTGTGTGTGTGTGTTGTCCAATAGACCAAATACAATTGGTACCCTGAGCTGTAAGGACAGGGTCAGTTAGTAGCAAGGAAAGTGTTACACCCTGTCTGTCTCTCCCTCACACATACACACACACACGGGATTCCCATATCAAATGCCTGGGTTAGGTCATTGGGACAACCCCCATGCTCAAAATAATTGGATTGAACCATAAAACAATGTGTAACACACCCCGTGTAAACACCACATGGTCATTTCTCTCATGAACAAAAGCAAAGATACAGTTTACATCATAAGTGTACCTGCCTGTTCTTCAACTCAACACAGATCAGGCAGGGGAACTGAGCAAACAAGTAGCTTTTTTCTAACTAAAAATCATAAAATAATGTGTGTGTGTGTGTGTGTGTGTGTGTGTGTGTGTGTGTGTGTGTGTGTGTTATCTTCAAACTCAAACATCTTTAAACATCTTCATACGCAAATGTCTCAAAATATCCCCAAACTTAGAAATCTTCAAATACCCCCAAACTCAAAAATCTTCAAATACCCCCAAACTCAAAAATCTTCAAATACCCCCAAACTCAAAAATCTTCAAATACCCCCAAACTCAAAAATCTTCAAATATCCCCAAACTCAAAAAGCTTCAAATATCCCCAAACTCAAAAAGCTTCTAACATATCCAAATATCTCCACATTTAATTATCTTCAAACTCAAACATCTTCATACGCAAATGTCTCAAAATATCCCCAAACTCAAAAATCTTCAAATATCCCCAAACTCAAAATTGTCACAAATACCCCAAACTCAAAAATCTTCAAATATCCCCAAACTCAAATCTTCAAATATCCCCAAACTCAAATCTTCAAATATCCCCAAACTCAAATCTTCAAATATCCCCAAACTCAAATCTTCAAATATCCCCAAACTCAAATCTTCAAATATCCCCAAACTCAAATCTTCAAATATCCCCAAACTCAAATATTCAAATACCCCAAACTCAAATATTCAAATACCCCAAACTCAAATATTGAAATACCCCAAACTCAAAAATCGTCACAAATACCCCAAACTCAAATCTTCAGATACCCCCAAACTCAAAATACCTCAAACTCAAAAATCGTCACAAATACCCCAAACTCAAAAATTGTCACAAATACCCCCAAACTCAAAAAGCTTCAAACATATCCAAATATCTCCACATTTAATTATCTCCAAACTCAAACATCTTCATATGCAAATGTCTCGAAATATCCCCAAACTCAAAAATCTTCAAATATCCCCAAACTCAAAAATATTTAAACATGTTCAAACGCAAATGTCTCCCAACATCTCCAAACTGAAAAATCCTCAACAAACTTAAATATCCCTAATGAAGGAATGGAACATGACCTCCATCAGTACCTGACCTTATTTTGCTTTACTGCCCTTGTGGATGAATGAAATCTCACAAAATCTAGTGAGAGTGGAAGGTTATTATAAGAGCAAATGTGGACTGAAGGTGGAATGAGATGTTCAATCACACGCTCAGGCGTCCACAAACAATTTTAAGAATGCAGCTACAGCTGATGTTCACGTGTCTGATCTCGCGCTTATTGAAGACGCGACGGTTCAACTGTACAAGTGAACTACATTTTAAATATGTATAGGACACTTACCGTCCCGGCGCGTGCTGGTCGCGCGCGGCGACTGCGCGGCTCGCGCCTGAGTCCCGCGCGCACCGACTACCTGCAAGCACGCGAGCGCGAGGGCGAGCAGGCGCGCGGCCCGCCAGGTCATCAACACTGTCGCCGACCGCATGCGCGCGCGCGCTGGCTCGAACTTTGAAGTTTTCACGCAACTTTTTTGATGTTCCTCCTTTCTTTTTTTCCCCCTCTTTCTCTTTTTTTTTCTTTTTTCTTTACATGACGCACGTGCGAAGCGGAGCGGCGTGGAGTGATCAGATCCGAGTGCAGTTTCCGCGCGTGTCTGCTTTGTTCGGGTCTGCGTGGGTGTGCGCGCGCGCTCGACAAACGCCAAAAACTTATTGCGTCATTCCGCCGGTAAATGTGAAGCCACCTCGAATAGTTCGCATTCCTCGCGCATGCAGTCTGCAGGGGAAGTGTTCAGGGAAGTTGGGCAGAGGAGGGAAAAAAAAAAAGAAAACAAACGTTTTCCTGTCTTTCGGTGAAGCGTGTACTCACGGGCGGGCGCGCGCAGAGCGCAGGGGAGGGTCACGACCTCTTCGCTATCTTGACACTGGTTTGGCTTTCAGACCCTTGATGATATTTACCTTGATACCTGATGATTGTCATTTTAAAGTAATCCGAGACTGTGAGGGGATTTTTTTTGTCCATCACACACTCCAGTCAACATGAACGTTGTGGGACACTTTCCCTTGTGTCCCTTCATTCATCAAGTGTTGACAGTTATAGTTTATATTTATATATATTTATTGAAGCCATCTATACAATCATCTAACAGGCTAATCTTTACCACTTGTTAGCATGCAGTGACAGGTCAGGAGCATGTAGCAGGCAGCCTTACTGAGAGCAACTTAGATTTGTCTTAAGGGCCTTGCTTAGGGGCCCAGGAGTAGGAGCTTGCTAAGACTGGGATTTGAAAATTGGAGCCAACATCCAATGCCTTAACTGCTTAGTAACCAGTCGAGCATATTTTGGGAAACAGTTAAAAACAATTTTGGACCTGGAGCATTTCTAGACAAAAAAAAAGCTTTTTCAAATGTCTCCAGATGAGTGTAGAGTTGCTCACTAACTTCATGGATATTTTGACTGTTCGTGTGGAACTATCTCAGCACAGAGTGGTCTCCAGTTGAAGAGGATTTAATCTCTTTGGGGTGTGTATATATATATATATATGTGTGTGTGTAAATCTGGCTCTGTG
>NC_060895.1:2926598-2951598 GCF_014805685.1 Silurus meridionalis | reverse complement strand
CACACACTCTTTACTACTCTCTCTCACACACTCACACTTTACTACTCTCTCACACTCTCTCACCCCCCACACACACTCTTTACTACTCTCACACACACTCTTTTAACCCCTCACACACTCACACTTTACTACTCTCTCACTCTCTCTCTCATCCTCTCACACACTCACACTCCTTACTACTCTCTCACACTCTCTCATCCTTTCTCTCTCTCTCTCTCTCACACACACACACACACACACACACACTCTACTACTTTCTCACACATACTCTCTCATCCTCTCACACACACTCTTTACTACTCTCACACACACTCTCTCTTATCCTCTCTCACACTCACACTTTTACTACTCTCTCACACACTCTGTATTACTCTCACACACACACTCTCTCATCCTCTCACACACACACACTCTCATCCTCTCTCTCTCTCACACACTCTGTATTACTCTCACACACACACTCTCATCCTCTCACACACACACACTCTACTACTTTCTCACACATACTCTCTCATCCTCTCACACACACTCACACTCTTTACTACTCTCTCACACACTATCTCTTATCCTCTCACACACTCACACTCTTTACTACTCTCACACACACTCTGTATTACTCTCACACACACTCTCTTATCCTCTCACACACTCACACTCTTTACTACTCTCTCACACACACTCTGTATTACTCACACACACTCTCTTATCCTCTCACACACTCACACTCTTTACTACTCTCACACACACTCTGTATTACTCTCACACACACTCTCTCATCCTCTCACACACTCACACTCTTTACTACTCTCTCTCACTCTCTCTCATCCTCTCACACACTCACACTCTACTCTCTCACACACTATCTCATCCTCACACACACACACACACACACACACACACACACACACACACACACTCTTTACTACTCTCTCACACACACTCTTTTATCCTCTCACACACTCACACTCTTTACTACTCTCTCACACACTCTCTCATCCTCTCTCTCACACACACACACACACACACACACTCTTTTAACCTCTCACACTCACACTCCTTACTACTCTCTCTCACTCTCTCTCTCATCCGTTCACACACACACACACCTCTTTACTACTCTCTCACACACTCTTTTATCCTCTCACACACTCACACTCTTTACTACTCTCACACACTCTCTCATCCTCTCTCACACACACACACACACACACACACACTCTTTTAACCTCTCACACACTCACACTCCTTACTACTCTCTCTCACTCTCTCTCTCATCCGTTCACACACACACACACTCTTTACTACTCTCTCACACACACACACACACTCTCTCATCCTCTCTCACACAAACACTCTTTACTACTCTCACACTCTCTCATCCTCTCTCTCTCTCTCACACACACACACACACACACACACACACACACACACACACACTCTTTGCTACTCTCTCACACACTCTTTTATCCTCTCACACACTCACACTCTTTACTACACTCTTTCACACACTCTTTCATGCTCTCACACACTCACTCTTTACTACTCTCTCACACACTCTTTACTACACTCTTTCACACACTCTTTACTACTCTCACACTCTCTCTCTCATCCTCTCACACACTCACACTCTACTACTCTCTCACACTCTCTCTCATCCTCTCACACACACACTCTTTACTACTCTCTCACACTCTCTCTCATCCTCTCACACACTCACACTCTTTACTACTCTCTCACACACTCACACTCTTTTATCCTCTCACACTCACACTCTTTACTACTCTCTCACACACTCTCTCATCCTCCCTCACACACACACACACACACACACACACACACACACACACACACACACACACACACACACACTCTTTACTACTCTCTCACACACTCTTTTAACCTCTCACACACTCACACTTTTACTACTCTCACTCTCTCTCATCCTCTCACACACTCACACTCTACTACTCTCTCACACACTCTCTCATCCTTTCTCTCTCTCTCTCTCTCACACACACACACACACACACACTCTACTACTTTCTCACACATACTCTCTCATCCTCTCACACACACTCACACTCTTACTACTCTCTCACACTATCTCTTATCCTCTCTCACACTCACACTCTTTACTACTCTCACACACACTCTGTATTACTCTCACACACACTCTCTTATCCTCTCACACTCACACTCTTTACTACTCTCTTACACACACTCTGTATTACTCTCACACACACTCTCTCATCCTCTCACACACTCACACTCTTTACTACTCTCTCACTCTCTCTCTCATCCTCTCACACACTCACACTCTACTACTCTCTCACACTATCTCATCCTCACACACACACACACACACACACACACACACACACACACACACACACACACACACACACCTCTTTACTACTCTCTCACACACACACTCTTTTATCCTCTCACACACTCACACTCTTTACTACTCTCACACACTCTCTCATCCTCTCACACACACACACACACACACACACACACTCTTTTAACCTCTCACACACTCACACTCCTTACTACTCTCTCTCACTCTCTCTCTCATCCGCTCACACACACACACACACTCTTTACTACTCTCTCACACACACACACACACACTCTCATCCTCTCTCACACAAACACTTTACTACTCTCTCACACACACTCTCTCATTCTCTCACACACACACACACACACACACACACACACACACACACACACACTCTTTGCTACTCTCTCACACACTCTTTTATCCTCTCACACACTCACACTCTTTACTACACTCTTTCACACACTCTTTCATGCTCTCACACACTCACACTCTTTACTAATCTCTCACACACTCTTACACACTCACACTCTTACTACTCTCACACTCTCTCTCATCCTCTCACACACTCACACTTTTACTACTCTCTCACTCTCTCTCATCCTCTCTCACACACACACTCTTTACTACTCTCTCTCACACACTCTCTCATAATCTCACACACTCACACTCTTTACTACTCTCTCACACACTCTCTCTCTCATCCTCACACACTCACACTCTTTACTACTCTTTACACACTCTCTCATCCTCCCTCACACACACACACACACACACACACACACACACACACACACACACACACACACACACACTCTTTACTACTCTCACACACTCTTTTATCCTCTCACACACTCACACTTTACTACTCTCTCACTCTCTCTCATTCTCTCACACACCCACACTCTCTCATCCTCTCTCTCTCTCTCTCTCTCTCACACACACACACACACACACACACACTTTTACTACTTTCTCACACACTCTCTCTCATCCTCTCACACACTCACACTCTTTACTACTCTCTCACACACACTCTGTATTACTCACACACACTCTCATCCTCTCACACACTCACACTCTTTACTACTCTCTCACACATTCTCCCACACACTCTTTCATCCTCTCACACACTTTCACTCTCCCATACACACTCACACTCTCTTATCCTCTCCTTCACTCGTACTCTCATACACACTTTCACATCCTTTCATACACTCTCACTCTTTCCTACACTCTCACACTTGCACTTCATCATACTCTCATACTCTCTCTCTCTCACACACACACACACACACACACACACACACACACACACACACACACACACACTCTTCTATTCTCTCATTTCTACTCTGTTTGCCATATATACTGTCAGACACACTCTCTCTCTCTCTCTCTCCCTCTCTCTCTCTCTCTCTCTCTCTCTCTCTCTCTCTCTCTGTGTGTGTGTGTGTGTGTGTGTGTGTGTGTCTGTCTGTCTGTCTGTCTGTCTGCCTGTCTGTCTATTGTGAGCTAATGTGTTTGTTGATGATTAACTATGAATTTATTATTGAGTCACCTGAAAGGGACACATTCAACTGGATAAACTTCTTATTATCATAAATCCCAGACATGGTATCAGCTAAACAGGTGTGTGTGTGGGTACATGTATATTGTTGGCTGTAGTAGGATATTTGGAGACAAACACACACAGGTTATTTTTTTCCTGGTTGTCATGGCACTATGTGAAATTAGTTTCGAAGTTAAACAAGTTCTATAAAAGTTTTCTATATAAGCAGCTTTTGTTCATTGCCATGGTTACGGGGGAATTAAATGTAATCAATATTGCTTGAAGATCCTTGTTTTTTGTGTCCAAAATAGCACATTGTTCCTGTTTCGCTCACTTGTGTCTCCAAGGGGTTTTGGGGGGGATTCAACTTTGCACTTTAGGGGGCCTTCACTTTGGAAAAAAAATGAGTAAGTACCCTAATAGTTGTCTTAAAAAAAGAATAAAACAATGTGCCCTCTAGGCTTCCCCTCTGTGCAATGAAGCATGCAAAAGTGCCATAATGGGTGCTTCTACAGTCAAAACAATTTGAAGTGTCCAAATGTTTGGGCTTTAAATAGAGAAAAATATGATAAAATGCCCACAAGGGTGCTGCTAAATGTGCAGTAAACCAAGACCTGTTTACCCTCTAAAATGATGAAGTGAATTATAGGTTGCCAGTATGCAAGAAAAACCATGTAGAAATGCCTTCTAGGGTGCCCTTCCAGTGAAGAAAATGTCATGCAGTGCCCTACAGGCTTCCCCTTTTTGTGATGCAGCCTGATGATGTGCCCTCGATGGTGCCCTGCTATTAGAGCTTATGTGATGACTTGCCCTAATGACATACCTACATGCTGCAATATGAGGTTCTACAGGGTACCTCTTTGTGGAAAGCAGCATGATGAAGTGCCCTGTAGGTGCCTTTCCAGTGGAGAAGATGTGATGAAATGCCATAATGAGTTCCTTACATTCAAGACTATATGATGTAGTCTCCTTCAAGCTCCCCATATATGTAAGAAAATGTCTTGAATTTCCCTTTGTGTAAAGCAACATGGTGAAGTGCCCTCTAGGGTTAATATGGTGAATATGCCCAAATTATGTGCAAGAATCGGTGATGCAGTGACCTCATGACTCCCTGTATACATTTGTAAGAATATATGATAAAATCCTCTTTAGGTGAGGAAGCATGCTGAAATGCCTTTTAGGGGGCCCCTTTTATCAGGGGCAGTGTAATTAAATGTCCTAAAGACTTCCTTACATGCCAAAATATGTGCTCCATGTATATGTAAGAAAATGTGTTGAACTTCCCTGTGTATGAATGATGAAGTGCCCTCTAGGGAGCCCTTTTAGTGCTGAAATGTCCTATTGAATTTCTTACATGCCACTTAATTAAATAATATGTGATGCAGTGCCCTCAAGGTTCCCCTTCATTCAAAAAGTGCCCTGAAGGTGCAAGCGAATGTTCCAGGCACAGCCAAAACTCCATCCTAAAACCCTACACCTAAATGTTTGTCAAGAACACCTGCTTCTTTCCATCGCACATGCCTGTAAGGCAATGCTGACACTAACAATTGCAGTACAAAAGCTTTCAGAGATTATCCGATTAGACTAGTTATTTAGCCATAAGCTAATTACAGTATGCACATCATATGAGATACATGAGGTGCTTGTTTAGCAAGTGTTCTGGGAAAAAAAACATTCTAACATCAACACATTACAAAAATCCTTTGTGTCATCTGCAAGCTAACAGATGTATTAGCTACGTCGCTAACAGCATCTTGTGTTCATGTAGTATCTCTGACAGGAGTCTGGTTGGGTCCTCCTGGAGCAAAATTTCCTGTCATTTGTCATTTACCTCATGGTTAGCATGAATAGCTAAATGCATGGACGGTTGATAGTTAGCATTGTTTGCTAGGTGCAGCATCTTTTCAGTCGAGGGAATCGTTTCTGAGCATCTGAGGGAAATGTTGATATGGGTAGCGGATGTGGGTAGTTAGCTACATCACTAACGTTTGGCTTGAGGTAAAACCGAGGTGCGTTTTTATTTTTGGCGTCCGTTTTGGCCAGTTGCCATAGTAACAGAGCTCTCCAGTTAACCGATTCACTTTCAAAAGTTGTAAAGCATCAGTTCAATACTGTTGAGCTTAAAGTGGGCACATGTAGCCAGGAGCAACCGTCTTTCTGTCTATATATATACACATCTGTCTGTCTCTTTCTTTATCGCTCTTCACCCTGTTGCTCTGTTTCCATCCTTCTCTTTCTCTCTTTCTCTCTCCCTGTCTTTCTTTCTTTCTTTCTTTCTTTTTCTTTCTTTCTTTCTTTCTTTCTTTCTTTCTTTCTTTCTTTCTTTCTTTCTTTCTTTCTTTCTTTCTTTCTTTCTTTCTTTCTCACTTTCTTTCTCCTCCTGTCTCTCTCTCTCTCTCTCTCTCTCTCTCTCTCTCTCTCTCTCTCTCTCTCTCTCTCTCCCTACTTGTCTCTCTCCTGCCTCCTGTCTCTCCCTCTCCCTCCTCCTTTATCTATCCCATGCCTCTCTCTCTCTCTCTCTCTCTCTCTCTCTCTCTCTCTCTCTCTCTCTTCTCCCCTGTTTCTCTCTTTCCTTCTCCCATCACTCCCCTGTCTCTCTCTTTCCCTTGACCTCCGCCTGTCTCTCTCTCTCTCTCTCTCTCTCTCTAATCTGCTTCTATAATTAAAACTGTGTCTCTCTGAGGAGCTTTAGCACTTTACTATCACTGAATTAAAGGAGGGACAGATAAGTGTGTGTGTGTGTGTGTGTGTGTGTGTGTGTGTGTGTGTGTGTGTGTGTGTGAGAGACCGAAAGCCCTGTTCTTTATTCAGGCAGCATCCTACTGCGGAGTGTCTATGCTGTAGAAATGTGCTCCCTCCTCCCTTCTTCACTGTGTGTGTGTGTGTGTGTGTGTGTGTGTGTGTGTGTGTGTGTGTGTATACTTTAACTGCTCCCTGTAGTGCACATTACCCAGTGGTGTGCAGAACAGAAAATGGCTAAAAGACTCTCTCTCTCTCTCTCTCTCTCTCTCTCTCTCTCTCTCTCTCTCTCTCTCTCTTAGTCTTTGTTTCTCACTGTCTGCATGTCTCACTCTGTCTCTCTCTCTCATTCTCTTTGTATCACTCTCTCTTTTTATCTCATCATATCTTCATATCTCATCTCTCTCTCTCTCTCTCTCTCTCTCTCTCTCTCTCTCTCTCTCTTTCTCTGTCTTACTGTCTGTCTCACTGTCTCTCTATCGCTCTCTCTTGCTCTTTGTATGTCTCTGTCTGTCTGCATATTTCACACTGTCTCTATTCCTGTCTTTTAACCTCCCTGTCTCACTTTCTCAGTCTACCACATTGTGTCTGTCTCTGTCTGGGTGTGGGGCGAGTGTAGAGGAGTGTGTTAGCAGTTGGAAATGTGGTGGGACATAAGAACATTGTCTCTGCACTCGGATGAAAAGTGCTATCGTTGTTTTCTTGAATAATCTCAATAAAGTGACCAAACTGATACACAAAGGAATTGTGTTGAATAATGAGTGTATACTGGATTCTCCCCTCAGTTCTCCTGCAAAAAAGTCATGCTGTCCAATGTTTCTCCTTTTATTAGTGATGAGACAATTGTAAAAGAGCTGTCTCAGTACAGGCGACCCGTCTCACCCTCGGCTGTAAGTCCCCACTAGTTAAGCACTTGGTGTCTTTTAGGAGAATGGTCTTTATGGTCCTCAGTAAAGGTCAGGATGAACTAAATGTGGTTTTTAAGTTCAGGATTGAGGGCTTTGATTATAACATTTTCGTTCCCACCGATGCTGACATCAAATGTTTTAAATGTGGTCAGAGAGGAGATCTTGTGAGTGACCCCGGTGTTTCCAAGTGACCAGGGCAAGATGCAGCTGAGCCTGTTAGAGCCGTTCCCCCTGCGGCACAAGTTCGGCCGGCTGCTGAAAGCCCCGCAAACTGCTGCTGCACCAGGGGCTAAAGAGTGTGAGCCCCAAGCTCACACTGCAGCCTAGAGGTACACTAGTGACGTACCCACCCCAGAGAAGCCCTGCTTGGCCGAACCAGACCGGGAGAAACCCTGCTCGGCCAAATTAAGCAAACATGAGAAATTGAGTGAAAGCGTAAAAATCATAGTGGACTTTGGAGCAGTGCTGGAGCTGCCTGCACTGGTAGAGGCAAGCACAGGGGTGCAGAGGCTTCGCCAGGAGACACCTGTCACTACACCAGTGCAAGAAGAAGGGGAGAGACGTGGAGATGAAGATGAGCCCCTTTTTAAAGTCCCAACAAAAAGGAAGAAAACAGGCTAAAAACGAGTTGAAGGTAGATGAAGTTAAATCGGGTAGTGAAGATTGTATGTCGGATTCAGTGTCTCACCAGGAGTCTCAGGAGGAATGTGTTTTATGGTTCTGATGACTGATGAGGTATCAATTGAAGACTTCTTCCCAGACCGTAAGCAGTTTGTTTACGATGTCAAGCACTTTAGAAGAGAAGGTGCCTTTACTCATCAAGAAATATTCCGGCTGAAGAAACTAACAAAGGTCAATAGGGAGAACTTTGATGAAGATTGATTAAATATGTGGTGGGTTTTGCTTTGAAGTGTTTTTTTTACCATTTGTTTGTTTTATTTATATTTCATTTTAATGAACGGAATCCATGTTGCGAGTTTTAACATAAATGGACCAAGGGAACACGGGAAGAGAGCGAAGCTTTATGAGATCATTAAGCAGAAATGTGTAGATGTAATGCTGCAGGAAATACACAGCTACATCAGCAGCGCTGCAGATTGTGTGAAGGAGTGGGACGGGTTGGCGAATTTAAGCCACAACACTGTGGTGGTGTTGTCCTGCTTTTTACTCGTAATTTTGTTCCTGTTTCTTATGCGGTGGAAGGAATTTTAAACAGTAGGCTGTGTTCGCTCCCACCAGTGCAGGGGAAAAATAAGTTTTGTAGACAAACTCAATAATGTCATTTCAAACGGCAGCACTGCAGAGTGTTTAATTTTGGGATGTGATTTTAATTGTACAGAAGATAACTTGGACAGGAATCATGTAGAACCTCACCCAGCTTCTCGTAAAGCGCCTGCGGGAGTTGGAAGAGGCCTACAATGTCTGTAAAATATGGAGAAACTTAAATAAGAAACGGAGACAGTACACGTGGACCCACTGCACAGACAGCACTCCCTGGTGAGATTGGACCGGTTTTATGGTTTTAAGCATCAACTGACTTTTTATTCAAAATGTTTAATGGTTCAGTGTACCATCATTAAAAAGATTATAAAACCTAAGAGCACCTACTGCTATTTTCATACTGCACTTTTGGAAGATGCTAATTTTAGAGTCTTTTATTTTTTATGGAATTGTTGTAAACTTGAAAAAAGGCAGATTTAACTCACTACAGCAGGGGTGGGATTAAACAAAATCACAAATCAAAGCATTTTGTCAACTGTAGACTCTCAATGTCTCAAGAGACATTGCCAGATCTCTGAAAGCTCTGAATTTCGCAAGCAGGCAGTCAGCTTCTATTCGAAGCTGTATAGTAACGAGAGGTCAGAGGCTCAGGAAGTGGAGGAAAGCTTCCTCAAGGACCTGCCTAAGCTCCCAGAGTCAGTGGGCAGAAAGTTGGACAGAGAGCTGACACTGGCTGAGCTTTATTAAGCTCTCCAGAGCATGGAGAACGGGCAGGCGCCAGGCATAGATGATCTCCCTGTGGAGTTTTTTCAAGGCATTCTGGGCAGTAATAGGGCAGGGCATGCTGGAGGTCCTAAAGGACAGTGTGAAGGGATGTCGTCTCCCGTCAAGGTGCAGGAGAGCCGTCTTGACCCTGCTGCCAAAAAGAGAGACCTGACCCACCTGAAAAATGGCACCCAGTGGCACTACTCTGCACTGACTGCAAGCTGCTCTACAGGGCCCGTGTCAAGGTTTTAAACAAGGAAAAAAAATGGGAGGGTGGACATTCAGTGGAGAAATGTTCTTGGTTTTATTGATGATATTAAACCAGAGTGAATGCACTGTACAAACCACCATTAACCAAAAACGTTGCCAACCTTCAGTGGAGGATTTGACACTGTATCATCTCTGTGAACTCTTTTATTTGTATTTTAAACCCTGATGTTTTACAGGACTGTCTGTTCTATTCACAGAGAGAAACTGTTTTTCACGCTTTTATTCACTGCCGCAGGTCACAGTCGCTCTTTGTGCATTTAAAAAGTTAGTTTTAATGTGTGGGGGATCTGAAGATGTTTGAACCTGATATCATATGGTATATAAAATGATGTGTATCAAATGAAGGATTTTAAAAAGTCTCTCCTACTGTCTAGATAGCTTCTGTCTTCCCCCTGTCAATTTCAGTTCAATTTATTGTCTGTCTGCCCCCTTCCCTCGTTCCCTCTCTCATTCCCTCTCCCTCTCTCTCTCTCTCTCTCTTTCTCTCTCCAGACTCTGCTCTGAGTCTCTATTTGTTCTTATAATGAGCCCCACTCTTCTGGGAAAATGTTCCACTAGATTTGAGAAATTTTCTGGAGATTTGTGTGCGATTTCATTCAGCCAGTGACGGGATACTGATGGAAGTCCACACATTCTAACCCATGGGAAGCATATCTTCATGGTGCTGGCTATGTGCACAGGGGCTTTGTCATGCTGGAGGTTTGGATCTCCTAGTTGAAGCGAAAGGAAAATGTCATGCTCCCTCCAGCATCCAAAGACGTCCTACACAAGTGTGTGCCTCACATGGCTGGAAAAGTCAGGTGATCTAATACTTGTTCCAATGACAATCCCATTCTATTTCTATTTCTATTTCTTCCTATTTCTCTATCTATCCGTTCACACACACACACACACACACACACACACACACACACACTCAGGTAAGTGGACGAGCAGGTGTGTGATGGCTGCACTGCGCACTGGTGCATTGTGGGGAAGTGTGTGTGATCAGCGTTAATGATGATGAGTGTGTTCATTATTAGAAAGAGATCATTCAGCCTGAACGTTAAACACCGCTAACGCTGATCGCTAACTAATTGCCTTGTGTGGGTGTGTGTGTGTGTGTGTGTGTGTGTGTGTGTGTGTGAGAGAGATATTTGTTTATAGAAATTCATGCCAGAATATTTTTTAATTACACATGGGTACTGTTACAATTAATTACTCTGTCTGTCTCTAACTGTGACTCTCTATCTGTCTCTCTCTGTCCAACTGTCTGTCTGTATGTACTATTTCTTTATCTGTCTGTCTGTCTCTCTCTTTTCAACTGTCTCTCTCCATCAGTCTGTCTGTCTCTCTGTCTTCAACTGTCTCTCTCCATCAGTCTGTCTGTCTGTACTCTCTCTTTATCTGTCTGTCTCTCTCCATTAGTCTGTCTGTCTCTCTTTATCTGTCTCTCTGTCTTTCTCTTTGTCTCTTTCCAAATGTCTCTCTCTGTCATTTTCCACCTTCTCTCTATTTGTGTGTCTCTTTGTCTCTCTCTCAATTATCTGTGTCTTTCCATGTTTGTCTCTTTTCAACTGTCTCTCTCGCTCTCTTTCCAACTGTCTTTCTTGCTCTCTTTCCAACTGTCTCTTTCGCACTCTTTCCAACTGTCTCTCTCTTTGTCTGCCATTTACCACTTGTGTCTCTCTATCTGTCACTCTTCAACCATCTCTCTCTGTTTCTGTCCAACTTTGTCTATCTCTATCTGTCTGTCATTTTCCAACTGTCTGTCTCTCTCTCTCTCTCTCTCTCTCTCTCTCTCTCTCTCTCTCTCTGTAATTCTTCAACAATGTCTATCTGTCTGTCTGTCACTTTTTAATTGTCTGTCTCTATCTGTCTCTTACTCCATCTGTCTGTCTTTTCATTTATCTGATTACCTTTTTGTCTTATTTCTCGTTCCAGCTGTATATCTGCCTTACCATATTTTGTCTTTATCTGACACCTGTCTCTCTTTCTCTCTCCCTTTTAGTGGTCTCTGTCTTTCTGTTGGCCTCTCCCCAGAGACAGAAAGAGAGAAAGAGAGAAAGAGAGAGAGGGATTTTCAAGGACTCCATCTCTGCTATTTATCCCAGTCATGTGGTTCAATGCTGGTCAGATAGAGACTGCTCCTGAGGCCCTGGTTCTAAGAGACACCAAGCAACAGGGAAAGAGACAGAGCGAGAGAGAGAGAGACAAAGAGACAGAGAGACGGAGCGAGACAGAGAGAGATGGTCATACTGTGATAACGAGAGTGTGCACTCTGAGTCTGGTGTATAATTAATGAGTGTATTTATAGATTAGCATCGTGGAGCTAATGTAGCACGCTGATGTTTTAAATGCATTATAGTGCCTCTAGATTCCAACACACACACACACACACACTTGCACACATCTGTTGTCCTAATGTGATATCATTTATAGTGTGTGTACACTGAAATTCACTTAGGGAAAGTCAGCTCACACAAACTTATGAGCACACTCGAATCTGTCGTTCTGTTAAAGCGCGCATTAGTTCCGCTTGGTCTCGAGGTTCCACACAGCTGTACATCCAGATGTCCGGAGTTCATTTACAACTCGAGTGACTGTAGGGTTACAACTTGAACGATAACCATGACGACCATTGTCCAAACCAATTAATTATCATGTGTTTTGAGACATTCAGGGGTCTCCTGGGTATACACACTGAATCTGAGAACCACAAGTCATATTGTAACCATGACAATCGACAGCTGTCTTTCTGTCTCTCTCAACATGTCTGTCCCTTTCTATAGCCATCTGTCTGTTTATCTACTGTCTGTCTCTACCAGTTTTTCTCTATCAAGCAGTCTCTCTACCTGTCTATCCCTATTCAGCTATCTGTCTATGTCCCCATCTGTTTGTCTGTCTCTTCTGCTGTCTGTCTCTGCCTGTCTGTCTGCCTTTTTGACTGTCTCATCTCCATCTCTTTGTCTGTTTCTCTGCAGCTGTCTGATTGTCTCTTTCCAGCTGTCCGTCTTATTAGCTGTCTGTCTCAACCTTTCTCTTTCTACCTGTGTCTCTATAGATAGCTGTCTCTTTCTTTATCCACATTTCAGAAAATGTCTGCCTTTCTCTGTCTGTCTGTCTGTCTGTCTGTCTGTCTGTCTGTCTGTCTGTCTGCCATCTGTCTCTCTCTCTTTCCAGCTGTCTGTCTGCCCTTTTTCCAGTCTCTTAATGACTGAACAGAAATGGACAAAAGGAACAGACCAGGACATGCTGTAACCGAAATTAAATTGACATTTGCATTATGGCAATATAATTATATATTACTGTCTACAATACTGATACTGTATAAAGTGGAAAAAACACAAATAATATATTTCTTGCTGATTTCTTGGTTAAAAAGATCGGGTTTACAGCAGGAAAGTGCTTCCGATGCCACGAAGATTTTTACTGCCCAGTTTGCTGCCAGAAAAATCTATCAATTGCCAGTTTGACATTTTTTAATACCTCTTTAGAAATCATTTATCTATTGACCAAAAATTAAAAACTTTTTAGGACACAAAATCTTTTAGGCAAACGTTCAAAATAAAAAAATCCTCAAGAGCAGGAACATACAAAAACCCCAACCTACTACCAATAATGTAATAATATTAATTACCTTTCACAAGTTTCCTTTTCACTACAGCTACACCGAAACCTAACATCATCTCTAGCAGAAGCGCCGATTATCTTCATAAATTGACCCCGGGTTTTCCGTGCATATTTGAAAAAACCATTTTCCTGGGAAATTGATGCAAATTGTGTGGTTTTTGTGCAAATTTTACAGGCAAGAAAAAACGTATTAAAGGTTCTTAAAAAGTCTGTCTAGTTAGTGACCAACTCCATTTTTTTCCCCTCTGTCAGCCGTTGCGGAATGAAAAAAACCCACAGCGATTAAATCCACACACAAGCGTATCTCAGCGTGTGCGGTTTAATTCCGAAGCGGTTTGCGAGCTCTGACTAGTGCGCTCTCTGCCTGTCCAATCAAAAGACGTAAAAATGCAGGTTATTCTACGCCTGCTAGATGGCGCCGGTGTTGCCGACTCTTAATCTGGTCAAAAATTGGTTAAAACAACAGCCTTCAAGCATGTATTTTCTATTGTTGGCACACGCTCTGCTGAATCTGTGACACGTGATTCGTTCACACGTGATGTGACTGATTGGATCGCTTACATAAGCAGATTCAATTGTGCTGCTTCTGCATTTCTAAACTATATACACAGTGTCTATCATTTTTCAGAGACAAACAGATGTTCCTTTTGTTTCTATGTAACAAACATAACGGTATAAGTGTCCAAATGTTCTACTTAAGTTTCATTGAAAAATCCTCCTTTATCATGAATACCAGCTTTACACACTCTCAACATCTGGACACTTCGTTTCTCCAAACCTTCAGCTGAAGTTTTTTTTGGTGAATCAGTTCCTCTCAGAGCAGTACAATAGGATTTAGGTGCAGTGACTGGGCAGGACATACCATGATTGATATCACTCCAGACGACTGTTTGCTCTCTAAATATCGCTAACAGAGCTCGGACATACAGTACAGACCAAAAGTTTGGACACACCTTCTCATTCAAAGAGTTTTCTTTATTTTCATGACTATGAAAATTGTAGAGTCACACTGAAGGCATCAAGGGCTATTTGACCAAGAAGGAGAGTGATGGGGTGCTGCGCCAGATGACCTGGCCTCCACAGTCACCGGACCTGAACCCAATCGAGATGGTTTAGGGGTGAGCTGGACCGCAGAGTGAAGGCAAAAGGGCCAACAAGTGCCAAGCATCTCTCGAGGAACTCCTTCAAGACTGTTGGAAGACCATTTCAGGTGACTACCTCTTGAAGCTCATCAAGAGAATGCCAAGAGTGTGCAAAGCAGTAATCAAAGCAAAAGGTGGCTACTTTGAAGAACCTAGAATATGACATTTTACAGTTGTTTCACACTTTTTTGTTATGTATATAATTCCATATATAATTCCACATGTGTTCATTCATAGTTTTGATGCCTTCAGTGTGAATCTACAATTTTCATAGTCATGAAAATAAAGAAAACTCTTTGAATGAGATGGTGTGTCCAAACTTTTGGTCTGTTCTGTACACTTCAGGTCATTGTTTTGTTGTCCAAAGAGCCGCAGTCCAGACGGAATCGCAAGGTGTTGAATGGATTGGTGGCCATGTTTAGTTAGTACATGTATGAGTTAATGAGTTTGCATGTTCTCTGATTATAAATGTGGCATAGGTACATGTTTTATTTATCCAGTGTTTTAGCTAAAGGTGGAAGTTCATACCGTTAAATGAACCGAGTTTGTTGCATTGAATATTAGTCACTGACAAGATGGTGATGAAACACTTTTCTGTGTTCTGGACAAACGCTTGTCATCATAAGATCATTGTGGATTTCTGAGATTGGTTCTTCTTTTTTGCACATCCCATTCCACATTTAGTCTTCATTTACTCTTATAATGAGATCCACTCATCTGGGAAGATGTTCCACTAGATTTCATGGAGATTTTGAGATTCGATTCAACCACAAGAGTGTTAGTAAAGTGAGGTACTGATAAAGGTGAGAAGGGAGGAGGCCTGGGGTGATGTTCCAATTCATCTTGTTTAATAGGGCTGAGATCAGAGCTCTATAGCATGTGATCTTCCACATCTTTTAACCCATGGAAAGTATATCTTGTTTGGGTCTTCAAGTGAAGGTAAAAAATGTCATGCTAGCACATCCAAAGATGGTCTTACCAACTGTCTTCGTCCAACTTTGTGGTAACAGTTTGGGGAAGAATCACATATGGCTGGAAATGTCGGGTGTCCAAATACTTTTGTTCAAATAGTGTTTCTTGTATCTCTGCTTTCACTGAAGTACTAGATTTGAGTCAAGCAGTAAAATGATTTGTGTAGAAATCATCTAGCTTCTGATTGGCCAGCAGCTATAACTACCTCCAGAGGTAAAATATGGAGTAAGAATCCTTGTGTAATTGTCTGTTACACAATTTTTGCCTTAAACAGTAACCGAGTCCATTATGCATACAACAGCCCCAAACTAGCACTTGTGGTCTTGGTCCACAAATATTTATTTACAATCAGGGTGAGATGAAAGTGGCCCAGGAGAGCACACCGAGGTCAGGTCCGGTCCGGTCCGGTCCGGTTCTCCTGAACAATTGGATCGATTGAATGGAATTATTGAGAATGACAGAAATGTATTGAGCTCCTGAGATGTTATTATAGTCAGAATTAGAGCCAGAATTCTACAGCATCTTATTCACAAACTTCACTGGTTGCACTTGAAAGCCATTGATGAGATCATGTGATCATGTGACCACACACTGTGTGACTTTCTTATTCTAGACTTTCGGGGAAAGAAAAAAAATACAAACCACATTAAATCCTTATTCTAGAGTTCCTCAGAAAAGAAAGTGTAAACTGTAAGTCTGGATGAAGAGAAATAGAAGTACTTGTGTTCGCTTTCTCTCATTCTTCCTTTCTTTCAGTGTCTGTCTTTCTCTCTATTTCTTTCTCTATCTCTCTCTCTCTTTCTTTTTATCATTGTCTATCTCACTGTCTTCCTTTCTTTCTTTTTTCAGTGTCTGTTTCACGCACTCATTCTCAGTATATTTCTCACTGTTAGTCTCTCTCTCTCTTTCATTCAGAGTCTGTCTGACTCTCAGGGTCTACTTTTCTGTAAGTATTTCTCTGTCTGTCTGTCTGTCTGTCTGTCTGTCTGTCTGTCTGTCTGTCTGTCTGTCTGTCTGTCTGTCTGTCTGTCAGCATCTCTCTCTATTTTCTCTCAGTTTCTATCTCACTTTCTTTGTTCTTTCTTCCAACACTCACACACACACACACACACACACACACACACACACACACACACACACACACACACCTCCTCCATCTCTGTACACCCAGTGTACCATTTACACTGCATGTGTGTGTGTGTGTGTGTGTGTGTGTGTGTGTGTGTGTGTGTGTGAGTGAGAGAAGTGAAACTGAGAGGCTGAACGTCTCAAAGTTCCATTTACTAGATTAAATCTTTCACTAACATTCAGCCATCCTTCAGCTTTCACCAAACTCAGAGCGAACGCACACGATTCCTCACTGCACACCGCACTGCATTTTCACTAACACCCGGGAAACGACCGAGAAATAGAGGGGGAGAGACACTGGCAGAAAGAGGTGTGAGTACCAGATGCACTAATACAAAAAAGAATAAAAGCATTAACATGAATATAATGTTTTTGGTCTCATGACCTTTAATAGTAGAAGTTTTGGGATATCTGACTTTTCCAGTCTTCTCCAAAATGTTATCTGTTAACTGTCAAACTTGGAGGCACATATTTAAAACTTTCCTTTCTCAAACCTGTGAATCCAAACCTGCTCCAGCATGTGGAACCCCAACACCCCTGTGCACAAAGCCAAGTCCATTAAGACCTGCTTTACATGTGTTGTGGAAGATCTCCTGCTGTAGAGCTCTGACCTCAACCCTATTAAACAAGATGAATTGGAACATCACTCCAGGCCTCCTCACCCTCACCTCCATCAGTACCTCACTTTCATACCACCATTGTGGCTGAATGAAATCTTGCAAATCTCCATAAAAATCTAGTGGAACATCTTCCCAGAAGAGTGGAGCTTTATATAAGGGTGAATGGGATGTGCAAAAGTAAGCACCAATCTTATGCTCAGATGTCGAACTTTTGTCCATATAGTGTATTTTTGAGAAAAAAAGAAAACTGTATGTGTAGTGCTTGGGGACTTCCACGTTTCAGAGATCCGTCTCTTCAGCATTTCAGTGTGTATATAATTGTGTGTTTTTGGGTGTGATTCATGTTGTCTTTGCCCCTCGTCTTGTCATTTCTCATTTCCTTCATGTGTCCCTTTGATTTACCCAGTAATTACTTTGTGACTAAATGACCCTGTAATTACGTTCTGTTTTTTCGCGAAGTGGGATCTTGCTTCACGTTCTTGTTTTGCCTTAGCTGCATTGTTTTCCCAGGAACCGATCTTTTCCTGATTCTTATTCATTCACGTCTGCTTGTGTGTCTAATCAAATTAAACCTGGATTTGAACCCGATCCAGCACATGTGTCCTTCAGCAAAGACACGGGTCTTAACCCAGTAAGCTAGAATGGCTCTAACCAGACACACACCACACATTTTTGGATATTAATGATAAACAAAGCGAGGGGTATAGAATTTCTGGAACCATCTTAACAATGATGCCTGGACACCTCCTTAAGAGAGAAGCAGTCTTAATTCGCTGAGTCATCCAGAATGACAGGTCAGCAATATTTTTTGAGGGGTGTATCTTGGGTTGCCTGGTGGTCTAGCAGAGGTGGGAAGTGACGGAGTACAAATACTTCGTTACTGTACTTAAGTAGATTTTTTTGGTATCTGTATTTTACTCCACTATTTATTTTTCAGACAACTTTTGACTTTTACTCATTACATTTTTACACAAATATCTGTACTTTCTACTTCTTACATTTTCAAAACCGGCTCGTTACTTTAGTTTTAATCCATTGATTTGGTGAAATATTTTTTTTATTTTCACTTTATTTCAGCCGAACAACTGATTTCCTGTCATTGCGTGTCTTTTTCAATCCGCTGGTGTATAAAGTCCTGTCTCTCACTCACCACAGATGTAGACTAGTTTATGGAGCTAAGAATCAGCAGGCAGAAGGCAGTAATAAGTTTGGGGTTCATGTGGATGAGACAGAGGGAGTCAGTGATGTAAACATGACTGAGAACAGACACATTCCTGATCATCATCATCTTTTCTCTGCTTGTGTTCTATATGTGGATCTTGAGCCTGGACACATTCATTCGGTAACAACATTTTTATTTGTTTTGTATTAATATATATGTATGTATGTATGTATGTATCTATGTATGTATGTATGTATGTATGTATGTATATGTATGTATATGTATATTTGGCTGTCAAAATTAAAATTATTGTAAACGGCACTAAATTTTATTAACACTATCAATTCAGCGCGCATTTCTGTTTCACCATTTTTATAGAAAATGTAAATACATAAATAAATAACTAAATAAAAAAGAGGTGCAATTTAAACCTTCGGCAAAAAATACGTTTATCCACGACGTCCTTTCTTAGATATAAAATAAATAAATAAACTCCAGATAAAAATATTTTTAATCAGTAAAATTTTGTTTTATTTCTGTGCCAAGTCTCAAATCAAACACCAAATCCGCCATGTTTTACACAATTTACCCTCTGGGTGGCGTTTTGTGGGTTTTTTCCTCATAATGGCGAAACAAACTTAAATTACTGTCTTTATTGATCGTACAGATAAAAACAATGCATCATTCAAATCTGTAAAATGTCTATAATTTTCAATATAAAAGCTTCCTGACTTGACTTGAAGAAGTGCATTTTCTCCGGTATCACCTCATTAACTGTCCGTGTGGAAACATAGCAAAGGCTCTTAATGATGTCCACATGTCTTTGCACTGATACAGCCTTTATATTTAATCACTGTACATATGCTTACATACATATCACATGCTGTAAATATGATACATGTTTAACACCTCCAAGCTGTCAGTTTTGGGCACCTGAGCAAGCCCTTAACTCACTACTGCTCATTTAGTAAATGAGATCATTAAGAGTCGCTCAGGATAAACGCTTCCAACAGGAAGTGGCTATATTTTGCTATCTTTGTCTCTCTATTTTCTCTATCTAATTGTCTCTGTGTCTCTTTTAGTAAATGTCTCTGTCTCACTGTATATGTCTCTCTCTTGCTGTCTCTCTATTTGTTTCTCACTCTTTCTAAAGCTGTGTCTGTGTCTCTTTGTCTTTGTCTCTGTCTTTCCTGCTTATTTACATGTCTAACAAAGTTTTGAGTTTTGAAAGTAATGCCATTAGTGATCTATGATGAAAGACTTCCCTGGTTCGATTCTTACCTCTAGTTTCATATTGAACATTATAAGAAGTTTTTAAAAACAGAACAATGAAAGATCATTAAAATTGGTTGCAGGTAAATCATTGTATATCAGTGGTGCAGGTGTTGGAGATGTGGTTCTTGTACCGAGAATGTACAGGAAGGAGAAGTTTTGACCCTCTACCATCATGATCTAAGAGAAAACACTGGTCTCTTAACTATAGAAAAACCAAGAGTCCAATAAGCAAAGTCTTGTTTGCCACCCCTCTGGTAGTGTAGTGGTTAGTAATGCGGCTTCTGCAATCTGACTCACCCGGTTCAATTCCTACCCCTTAGCTATCCTTTAAATTGTTTTAAAAGTTTTAGAAAAGAACCAAAAAAGGTCCTAAAAAAGGTCCTAAAAATCAGGTTCTTGCAGGAGATCCTGTGGCTCAATTGGAAGAGCTTTGCCTCTGGGTTGAGAGGTTGCTGGTTCAAACCCCAGCCAGGGCTCAAAGTTAAAAGTGTGGAAGGTTCCAGTGACTGTAGTGAGGAAGGTGTCAGAAATGGCTGCATGGAAGGTTGGATGTGGATGGTTTCCAAGGGCGTTTCCTGAACCAGGGGGGCAATATTCAGGCGGCTGCCCCCCTGACGTCTGAGAAGCTGAAAACAGGGGGTTATGAAGCAAAAACATCCAAAAAACTATCAACTTAGGCTCCTGGCAAAAATTTATTTAATAAACTTCTCACCTCCACCCTAAATGCAAAACTATCAACCTCACTATTTATTTATTTATTTATTTTTGCACTTCTTCCTTGGAGGCTGTAACCCAGCAGGCCTCTTCACAACCTCCCACTCCACTGCTCACCACACACTAACCCAGTGTGGGGACAAGCCAGATTTGAACCAGCAACCTCTGAGCTCAGAGGCAAGGCTTTTACCACAAAGCCATCAAGTCCCACAACTCACCTTCTTTTTTTGGGGGGTTTATCCTTCGTTTCATGCTTCAAAGCAAGAAATTCAGACCAGAAAGAAACACAGAAAGCTGGATTCGAACCCTGAACCCACCAACAGCAAAATACCAGTCTTAACCCACTGAACCATCAAGAAGAACAGGCTGTGCCAATTGTTAGAGCAGGTCTATCTTTTCTTTCAAACCATCAACACAAGCATATAATGCTAAAGACAGACTTAGGAAGTAAACCCATATCGTGACTAGCAGGATTTAAACAGTGATTTACGCCATTAGCGAGGGACCAGCATTAAACCACTGAACCATCAGGAAGGACAGGCTGGGAAGTTTGTTTAGAGCAGGTCTATCTTTCTTTTTAACCCATCAGAACAAGAATATGAAGATGTAGGAATCAGGAATGTAACCTACCTCATGACTAGCAGACAGAAAGCCAGGTTTGAACCCTGACCGCCAACATTAGCAAAGTACCAGCCTTAACCCACTAAGCCATCAGGACAAAACAGGATGGGAAGCTTGATTAGAGCAGGTCTATCTTTCTTTTCAAACCATCAACACAAGAATTTAACGCTAAAGAAAGATGTAGGAAGCGAATACAGATGGAAGTAGCACAAGTTGAACCCACATTGTAAATAGCAGGTTTCGAACCAAGATCCCCACCACCAGCGAGATACCAACGTTAACCCATTGAACCATCAGTGAGGACAGGCTAGGACGCTTGTTTAGAGCAGGTCTATCTTTCTTTTCAACCCATTAAAAACAAAAATATATCGCTAAAGAAAAATGTAGGAAGTGAATCCTGATCGTGACTGGCAGGCAGAAAGCAGGATTCAACCCTGAACTCCACCAAAAGCACAACACCTGGTTTAACCCACTGGACCATCAGAGATGACAGGCCAGGAAGTTTGTTTAGAGCAGGTCTATCTACCTTTAAACCATCAACACAAGAATATAAAGCTAAAGAAAGATTTAGGAAGCAGGAACATAACCGACATCGCAACTAGCAGGATTCAAACCCTGATTCTTACCATCAGCGAGTCACCAGCCTTAATCCGATGAACCATGGAAGAGATCAGACAGGGATGCATGTTTAGATGAGGCACAAGCCTTAAACCACTGAGCGACCACTGCTGAAAAGCATGTGTGCCTTTTGGAGGGTTCATACTTTGTTTCATGCCAGTGCAGTAAGAAAGAAGGCATATAGGACTGGCTTTAAAACCTTATCACCAGCGTGGACTATATTAAGGAACATGTTCAGGCACAAGCCTTAACCCACTGAGCTACCACAGAAGTGCCACAAGTTTTGGTGGGGTTATCTTTCATTAAAAACCAGGAAAAAGACCAAGAAATTAATCCAACACAGAAAGGAAATGTTTTCAGAGGGGACAAGGTCCAGAAGTTTTATTTACCAACACAGCAACCACCAGCTCGACCAGGAATCAAACTCTGAAACTCATCCTCGTGGGGACCCTGACATGAACCCACTAGGCTATCACATCCATCAATCTATCTATCTATCTATCTATCTATCTATCTATCTATCTATCTATCTATCTAATATGATGTGAGGTCCAGTTAACAGCTAAAACAGGTAGCAGTAATAACTACTTTTTACTTAAGTACATGTCTGAGCCAAAACTTCTTTACTTTCACTTGAGTAAAAAAGTATAATCAGTCCTTTAACTTTTACCCGATAATATGAGGATCTGTACTACTTAAGTAAAGGATGTGTGTACTTTTGCCACCTCTGTGGTCTAGTGGTTAGGATGCGGCGCCCTCACCGCTGTGGCCCGTGTTCGATCCCCGGTCAGGGGACCGACCCCAGCTATTAGGATTGCACAAGCCTTAGTGCCATTCCCAAGCCCGGATAAATGGAGAGGGTTGTGTTAGGAAGTGCATCCAGCGTAAAACGTGCCAAATCAAACATGCGGATGGTCCGCTGTGGCGACCCCTAACGAGAGAAGCCGAAAGAAAGTTATCTTGTGTACCTAGCAAACCTCATTTTTAATAGTGACAAGAGTAAAGAAGGTCTTCATTTACCATAACCAAGACTTGAACCCTGGTCAGGGCACTCACGATGGCCGACCTTAAACCGTTGAGCAGCTTAAACAGCCTGATTTATCTCTCTCTTTTTTTTTTTTACAGGGTTTATTTTTCATTTCAGACAATCTACCACCTGAAAGAGCAGTTAGTGATTAAAAAGATTAGTGTTACAGAAGTGCTCGAAGTGTAGCTTTTTTCAGGCTGACTTATTACCTGCTTATTACCAGATCAACACAATCAGAAAGGTACAGGTCTTAACCCACTGAGCCTCCAGAGCTGATATGGTTTAAGCTGCTCTTACTAGGGATTTTGTCTGTGTGTTCTTATCTATGGGGTTTCCTTTAGAGCGAAAGTTCCTGAGTTTGGACCCAACCCACTGAATTCATACGCCTGAAGTCGCACACTATAACAATAGGAAACAATCTCTCACCAGAATTGTGGAAAAATAACCTTTTTAGGCCCCAAGCATCCAGATTATGTTAGCCACAATTTCCCATATATACTACAACTGTTGCCTAACCAATCAGAGTCAAGCAGGGGCATTATTTTCACAAAGGAATTGTTGTGATAATGTGTATGTTTTGACCATAAGCCGTCTTGGACCTGTATGTCAGAATCAGTGGCAGAAAACATCTAGCTGAACAAATGCACAACAAGGCATCTGGAAGGTGTATCCTAAACCTGGTGGAAATTTAAAGCAGGAATATCAGTAATGGCAGATGTTATTGTAACATTAGACCAGTAGGTGGCGATTTTCAAAAATTTGCCAGAGAGGTTTAGACGGAAGTATTTTTCTATACTCTCGAACAACCCAGATGTAAAATACTTGATCAACCATCAGTACATAATCCATCATTGGCTTTGTCGAAGAAACTGGATTTACTCTGAAAAATTAACAATGGATCACTACATACTTTACACAAGCAGTGAGGGTAAATGTGATTCTAATGCATGTCTTCTTCTTACAGTGTCATGCCACGTACAAATTCTTCAGCAAGCACAAAAGCCCTATAACCTTGGTGCCGTGAAGTGCCTATTTTGCCAAACCTAAAATGCAATTCCGGATCTGTTAGCAGTCGAGTTATCAGTCCAACTCACATGCTCACATCTGCTTCAGTACACTTATAATTACAGATAAGACACAAGGCGCTGAGGGCATTAAGGATGCAACCGAATGCAAACACTGAATAATTATTTGCAATGAGCGAAACAAACACAACTCCAGATACAAACAGGAGGAGCACTCCCATGCAGAACGAAGCAACACGTACTTCTAAGTACCAGGAAATATCTCAACTAACAAGTACCCAACAAGCAGCTGGTAGCATTTTTTTGAACCACTTTAGGACCCATAATGCATGCTAATGCTAACACGTGACCCTTCATGCCTCTTTTTTACTGCGAGATTGCAGCACTCACGAGTTTCATTGCGAGAGGTCCGAGCATGCGACGAGTACTGGATTTGATGAGTTCCATAGCCGACGAGTCCTGAAGTATTACTGCATCTGGTGTTTACTTTTATGAGGTTTTATATGAATATTACAAGGTGACTGGTGTCAACTATGAACAACAGTTCTCTGATTTAGGAATGAAAATGATCAACACTTCCAAATTAGACCACGCCCACATCTGATTGAATGACATTTGAACTTAAACCAGTTTTGGGTTTATACAAAGTCCTGGACACAGGTAGAAAAACTAAATCTTGCAAAGGATGCCATAGTTTTTATGCATCTCCCCACACACCCAGCCTGCCTTAAAAATAATTTCCATGAAGTTTACATTGAAGGATACTATAAATCATCTAGCACAAGGTGAAAACACTGGCTGTGTATGAACACTGGTATTAATGTTCCTACCCAGACTGAATCACTGACGTCTCATCCTGCGGATTGGCTCCATAAGCTTGGCTGCTCATATGTATTGTAAGTCAAGTGTAAAACTCAACTCAAAATTATTCCAACGACACAATCAGGATTAGGCAGCAACCAGCAGCCAATGTGTCAAACAAGATGGATGACAACGTACTAGCAATCCACTTGGTGTGCTTGGTCACTGCTTGGTCTTCTAAAGCTAGCAGACATGACTGGAATGAATACCTCCAATTCATTTTCACAGTTTGAAAATCTGAAGATTTGGAAATCGTCAGAGAGAGCGGTACAGTAATTGTATATTAATTAGAGCTTTGATTGTAGTTAAATTCTCCCTCCAACAGCTCAAATCTGGATTCACCTTCACACCCAAATGTGGTTGTTGAGCAATTCCGATTTGAAACATGGAAATCCACTCTTCTGATTTTGGGGCGTGGCTGTGG